>NC_057724.1:704242-763434 GCF_004010195.1 Chiloscyllium plagiosum
AGAGGGTGCAGAGAAGGTTTACCAGGATGTTGCCTGGAATGGAGAGGGAGTCGTACGAGGATAGGTTGAGAGTTCTCGGCCTTTTCTCGTTGGAACGGTGAAGGATGAGGGGTGACTTGATAGAGGTTTATAAGATGATCAGAGGAATAGATAGAGTAGACAGTCAGAAACTTTTTCCCCGGGTACAACAGAGTGTTACAAGGGGACATAAATTTAAGGTGAAGGGTGGAAGGTATAGGGGAGATGTCAGGGGTGGGTTCTTTACCCAGAGAGTGGTGGGGGCATGGAATGCGCTGCCCGTGGGAGTGGTAGAGTCGGAATCATTGGCGACCTTTAAGCGGCATTTGGATAGGTACATGGATGGGTACTTAATCTAGGTTAGAAGTTCGGCACAACATCGTGGGCCGAAGGGCCTGTTCTGTGCTGTATTGTTCTATGTTCTATGTTCTAATAGGACACTTCCTATTTTGAAATCTTTAGTTAAACAGTTATCACTTGTCGGCACTGAGTTTCTGTATTTTTCCTTAGAGCTTGGTCATTTGTAGAACTTCAACTCCAGTCAGTATCTTAAAGTACAGATGATTTCAGTTGGGGATAGTTTTGACCTGGGCAATGTAAGAACTTCCTTGCCAGCCATGTTTAAAACTTCCACTAATCTTTGCCTGCATCTATTGAAGTTGAAATGTACGGAATAAAAACAGAAATTGCTGGAAAAGCTTGGCAGATTTGGCAGTATCTGTGGAGAGAAATCAGAGTTACTGTTTCGGATCTAGTGATTCTTTCTCAAAACATGCTGCCAGACCTGCTGAGCTTTTTTAGTAATTTCTGATTTTTGTTTCAGATTTACAGCATCCACAGTTCTTTCAGTTGTTTTTTATTTTAAAAGGTATGAAATTTCTTTAGATTGCTTGACGATTTTTTACAGTTAATATTTACACTTGCACAGATGGTTTTGAAGTTTTTATGTTTACACTGAAGACGTTTTGTATCAGTAGTAATAATGTTGCTCCGAGGCTCTCAATCTATTAATATTGCACTCCTCTGCCGCTCTTGAAATAGAAGTCATAAGTGCTCTTTAAATTAATTACCAGTTACATTAAGATTGTCTCATCCCTCCCACTTGTCGGTAATAAATTGCTTTATAATTCTCGAACGTTTAGCACGGAATAATTGATTCACTTACTGTGAGACAAGGTACTTCCTGGGTTGATTATCTATTTTAAGACCACTATGATGCTGGTGATGCAGTGGATGGACATAAGTGCAGTGTTTGCTTACATTTCCACCATAAGCATTCTTAAATTGTTAGTTATTCCTCTTGTCTCCACTCTTGAAAATGCTGCCTTTTGTTGGGATTTAATTCCCTTAGGGGTGGACACTCTTCAGGAGTGTCTTGGACAGCATTTGGCATATGAGAACTTAAATAAGTGGGTACTGGTGAAGCACCGGAGCACTATTCTTCTGTTGAAGTCTTCCCACAATTGGTTAAGCAGGAGTAGGAACTGCCTTTAATGAGTGCTGTCTGTTGGATTTCTTCAGTGTCATCACAGCTTTCATTCTGCATCATTGCTCACACAAATGGGGCATTGTGCATCAGAACTGGAAACCTCTACTTAATACCCCTTTTCTGGCTTCCTGTCCTGACAAACATCACTCCCCCAGACATCCTAAAAACTGGTTGAAACTATTTGTGCTGTGCAATAACCTTACACTTATCCATATTATATTCCACGTATAATGTTACTGACCAGTCAGCCTGTTCAAATTCCTTTGAAACGTGTTTGCGTTCTCACGACGTCCACTTGCACCTAGTTTTATGTCATTTCCAAACTTGGAAATATTACATTTGGTGCCCATATCTTGATAAAAACTGTGAACAGCTAGGTTCTTGTGTTGTTCCTTGTAATATCCCCTTGGTCACAACCAGAGAGTCATCCATTTATTCCTATTCTCTGTTTTCTTTCCATATGACAATCCTCATTCCAAGTGGTATATTTTGATTTTCTTTATTAACCTGTGTGGAGCCTTATCAAAAAACATTTTGAAAATCCAAATGTACAATATCCACTGGTTTCCCCTATCTACTCTGGTTGTAACATCCTCAGAAAATTCTAACAAGGTTGTAAAGCAAAATTTGTCTTTCTGAATTTAGTATTGTGTATTGAGCTAGGATTAATTAATGATCTCCTAGTAAAGGATCCTCTCGGGATATCATAGCACGCTAGAATTTCAAATTCAGTTGAAGGTTGAGAAACTGGAGTCCCACACTAACATTGTGAAGTTACATAGAGGTATGAGGATAGGTTTGGCTCTAGTTGACTGGAAGGGAAGACTGAAAGGTAGAACAGTTGATGAGTGCTGGCAGATGTTGAAGGAGATAGTCAATTGATCCCAGCTAAAGAATATTCCAGAAAGAAAGAAAGATTGTAAGAAGGAGAAAAAAAGTCTTGGCTAAACAACAAAGTTAAAAATAATATTAAGACAAAAACTAAGGTGTATCATATTGCAAAGATTATCAAAAGCTTACAAAACAAGTAATAAAAGAAGCAAAGGTAAAGTATGATGGAAAATTACTGCAAAATATAAAAACGGACAGCAAAACTTCCTATATGTCTATTGTTCTGAAGTTGAAGGCTTGTACTATACCTTTGAGAGAGTGAATGCAGTCTCAGTGCCTACTGGAAAATTGAAAATGTGTAACGTTTGGCTGTGAAACAAATACCTGACCTTTGGTTGCTATGTTTTCACAGCAGTTCGAATTTAACCAATCGGTTTAAATTATGCCCCAGGATACTAAAACCCAATTGAATTTGAATTTTACTGTTTTGACAAGATTGAACCAATGAGACATCCGATGTTTGGGGTATAAAAGAAGCAGACATTTTGATAGTCTGCCAACTGCCATTGAGAGACTGCCTCTCTATCAAAGGTACTTCTTTCAAATGAAACATGTTTGCAGCAGAAGACCAAAGATGACCTCGGGGGATCTACAAACGGAGGAAGACAGGCGTCGGAGATGACAACCACTGTCCGGTTTTGAAAATTAAGTTGCTGTAATTTTATAGGGGCTTTTATTTGATCAGTACATTAGCGTGGAGTAGGAGGTTGATAACAAGGGTTAAAGAAAAAGGAGGCTTAGAGTTGTAAGTACAGAGGAACCTCAATTATCCGAAGGACATGAGTGGGGAGTATTTCGTTCAGTTAATTGGATGCCGGATAACGTAGTTAGCCACGCATCAGGATCTTGTGATCTTGATCTGATCATCCGAAATTTGGTTAATCGAATGCCAGACAATAGAGGTTCCTCTGTAGTTGCTATTTAATGTTCACTTTTAGAGTTAAAGAATAAAATTGATATATTTTCCTTAAATAGTGGAATTTGTGTAGTTGTCTGTCATTTGTACTTTAACAGATTACAAAGCATTATGAGCTTTTCTGTGTGTTTTGTTTAATTAGCAGAAGGGTTTACCACTATGACTTAACACTATATAGAGGAAGAGAACAGCTGAGGGGGCATAGCTTTAAATTAAGTGGTGGTAGGTATAGGACAGATATTAGGGGTAGATTCTTTACTCAGCGAGTCGTGAGTTCATGGAATGCCCTGCCAGTAGCAGTGGTGGACTCTCCCTCATTATGGGCATTTAAATGGGCATTGGATAGGCATATGGAGGATAGTGGGCTAGTGTAGGTTAGGTGGGCTTGGATCGGCGCAACATCGAGGCCAAAGGGCCTGTACTGCGCTGTATTTTTCTATGTTCTATGAAGTGAATGCTGGTTCCTTGGGGAATGAGAGTGGGGAGTTAATAGTGGGCATGCAAATGACACAGTCATTAAGGCAATATTTTGCTTTAATTTTCACGGTGAAGAACACTAGTACCATCCCAATTGTAACATATAATAGAGCCATTGAGTCATAGAGATGTACAGCATGGAAACAGACCCTTCGGTCCAACCCGTCCATGCTGACCAGATATCCCAACCCAATCTAGTCCCACCTGCCGGCACTCGGCCCATATCCCTCCATACCCTTTCTATTCATATACCCATCCAAATGCCTCTTAAATGTTGCAATTGTACCAGCCTCCACCACTTCCTCTGGCAGCTCATTCCATACACGTACCACCCTCTGCGTGGAAAAAGTTGCCCGATAGGTCTCTTTTATATCTTTCCCCTCTCACCTAAACCTATGCCCCCTAGTTCTGGACTCTCTGACGCTCCAGGGAATAGACTTTGTCTATTTACCCTATCCAAGCCCCTCATAATTTTGTAAACCTCTATAAGGTCACCCCTCAGCCCTGACGCTCCAGGGAAAACAGCCCCAGCCTGTTCAGCCTCTCCTTATAGCTGACAACATCCTTGTCAATCTTTTCTGAACCCTTTCAAGTTTCACAATATCTTTCTGATAGGAAGGAGACCAGAATTGCACGCAATATTCCACAGTGGCCTAACCAATGTCCTGTAGAGCCGCGACATGACCTCCCAACTCCTGTACTCAGTACTCTGACCAATAAACAAAAGCATACCAAACGCCGCCTTCACTATCTTATCTACCTGCGACTCCACTTTTAAGGATCTATGAACCTGCACTTCAAGGTCTCTTTGTTCAGCAACACTCCGTAGGACCTTACCATTAAGTGTATAAGTCCTGCTAAGATTTGCTTTCCCAAAATGCAGCACCTCGCATTTATCTGAATTAAACTCCATATGCTGCTTTTTAGCCCATTGGCCCATCTGGTCAAGATCCTGTTGCAATCTGAGGTATTCCTCTTCACTGTCCACTACATCTCCAATTTTGGTATCATCTGCAAATTTACTAACAGTACCTCTTATGCTGGCATCCAAATCATTTATGTAAATAACAAAAAGTAGAGGGCCCAGCACCGATCCTTGTGGCACTCCATTGGTCACAGGCCTCCAGTCTGAAAAACAATCCTCCACCACCACCCTCTGTCTTCTACCTTTGAGCCAATTCTGTATCCAAATGGCTAGTTCTCCCTGTATTCCATGAGATATAACCTTGCTAATCAGTCTTCCTTGGGGAACCTTGTCGAAGTCTATACAGATCACATCTACTGCTCTGCCCTCATCAATCCTCTTTGCTCCTTCTTCAAAAAACTCAATCAAGTTTGTGAGACATGATTTCTCACACACAAAGCCATGTTGACTATCCCGAATCAGTCCTTTGCTTTCCAAATACATGTACGTCCTGTCCCTCAGGATTCCCTCCAACAACTTGCCTGCCACCAGTCTATAGTTCCCTGGCTTGTCCTTACCACTCTTCTTAAACAGTGGCACCATGTTTGCCAACCTCCAGTCTTCCGGCACTTCACCTGTGACTATCGATGATACAAATATCTCAGCAAGAGGCCCAGCGATCACTTCTGTAGCTTCCCACAGAGTTCTAGATTACACCTGATCAGGTCCTGGGGATTTATCTACCTTTATGCATTTCAAGACATCCCGCACATCCTCCTCTGTAATCTGGACATTTTGCAAGATGTCACCATCTATTTCCCTACAGTCTATATCTTCCATGTCCTTTTCCACAGTAAATACTGATGCAAAATACTCGTTTAGTATCTCCCCCATTTCCTGCGGCTCCACACAAAGGAGGCCTTGCTGATCGTTGAAAGACCCTATTCTCTCCCAAGTTATCCTTTTGTCCTTAATGTATTTGTAAAGGCCCTTTGGATTCTCCGTAAGTCTCTTTGCCAAAGCTATCTCATGTCCCCTTTTTGCCCTCCTGATTTCCCTCTTAAGTATACTCCTACTTCCTTTATACTCTTCTAAGGATTCACTCGATCTATCCTATCTATACCTGACATATGCTTCCATCTTTTTCTTAACCAAACCCTCAATTTCTTCAGTCATCCAGCATTCCCTATACCTACCAGCCTTTCCTTTCACCCTAACAGGAATATACTGTCTCTGGATTCTCGTTATCTCATTTCTGAAGGCTTCCCATTTTCTAGCCATTCCTTTACCTGTGAACATCTGTCCCCAGTCAGCTTCCGAACGTTCTTGCCTAATACCCTCAAAATTGGCGTTTCTCCAATTTAGAACTTCAACTTTTAGATCTGGTCTATTGTTTTTCATCACTATTTTGAATCTAATAGAATTATAGTCGCTGGCCCCAAAGTGTTCCCCCACTGACACTTCAATCACCTGCCCTGCCTTATTTCCCAAGAGTAGGTCAGGTTTTGCACCTTCTCTCGTTGGTACATGCACATACTGAATCAGAAAATTGTCTTGTACACACTTAACAAATTCCTCTCCATCTAAACCCTTAACACTATGGCAATCCAAGTCTATGTTTGGAAAGTTAAAATCTTCTACCATAACCACCCTATTATTCATACAGATAGCTGAGATGTCCTTGCAATTTCCCTCTGATTATTCGGGGGTCTATAATACAATCCCAATAAGGTGATCATCCCTTTCTTATTTCTCAGTTCCATCCAAATAACTTCCTGGATGTATTTCCGGGAACGTCCTCCCTCAGCACAACTGAAATGACACTCCCCCTCCTCTGAGTTGCCTGAGTTCATCTGCCTTCCCTGTTAGACCCCTTGCACTGAATTAAATGCAGTTTAATTTATTAGTCCTACCTTGTCCCTGCCTGCCCTGACTGTTTGAGTCGCTTCTGTTCTCAACTGTACCAGTCTTAGAATAACCTCTTTCCTCACTATCTCCCTGGGTCCCAACTCCCAACCATACTGGTTTAAATCCTCCCGAGCAGCTGTGTCAAATTTCCCTGCCAGTATATTAGTCCCCTTCCAATTTAGTTGCAATCGGTCCATCTTGTACAGGTCACTTCCACCCCAAAAGCAATTCCAATGATCCAATAATGTGAATCCTTCTCCCATACACCAGCTCCTCAGCCATGCATTCATCTGCTCTATCCTCCTATTGCCCTCACTAGCTCGTAGCACTGGGAGTAATCCAGATGTTACTACTCTTGAGGATCTCCTTTCTAAATTCCTGCCTAACTCTGTAATCTCCCTTCAGAATCTCAACCTTTTCCCATCCTATGTCGTTGGTTCCAATGTGGACAATGACCTCCTACTGGCCCCTCTTCCCCCATGAGAACATTCTGCACCCTCTCTGAGACATCCTTGATTCTGGCACCAGGGAAGCAACACACCATTTTGATTTTTTGCTGCTGTCCACAGAAACGTCTGTCTGTACCTTGGACTAGAGAATCCCTTAATACGATTGATCTCTTGGAACCCGACGTACCCCTCTTGCATTAGAGCCAGTCTCAGTACGAGAAACTTGGCTATTTGTGCTATATTCCCCTGAGAATCCATCACCCTCTACATTTTCCAAAACAGCATACCTGTTTGAAATGGATATATCCACAAAAGACTCCTGCACTAGTTGCCTACCTCTCTTACCTTTCCTGGAGTTAACCCATCTATGTGGCTGTATCTGAGACTTTTCCCCCCTTCCTATAACTGCCATCCATCAGATACTGTTGCTGTTGCAAATTCCTCATTGCTTCTAACTGTCCCTCCATCCGATCCATTCGATCTGATAAGATTCGCAGCCAGCAGCATTTATGGCAAATATAATCCGCAGTAACTCTTGAACTCTCTTTAAACGCCCACATCTGACAAGAAGTACATATCACTCTACTAAAGGCTATTTTTGCTCCTTAACAATCTACAGACCCAGAAAGTAACACCGTCTTACTCCTCTACAAACACTGCCCCAGGTTAAATTAATAGTTATGGCTTATATTTTAAGTTTAATCAAGGGACATATTTCTAAAAACATATAATTAGGAAAGAACCCACTCTACTCACTACTGCAGACTTTTTGTAGGCCACACTTAAAACAACAATTAACTTATCTGATTCTGTGCTGTGAACTTCGCCCAAAAGTTCCTCTAAGATCAGTTGTGAATCTCACTGTTTGTTAATTTTCCCAGATGAACTCCGATGTCCAGTGATACATGAATTCAAACAGCAAAGGCAGTGTCAGTTTCTTTCTCTCTCTCGTGCATTGATTTCACCATCTGAAGGAGCAGCTGTTACAGCCAGAAATTTTTCCCGTCCTCCATCCTGGATTATGGAAAGGGAGGAACTTAGACCAATCATCACTACTAGGGAAGAAATACTGAGTAAATGATTGGGATTAAAATCAGAAAGGTCGCCAGGCCTATATACAATGGAATCTCAATTATCTGAAGGATGCAGGCAGGGAGTATTTGGTTGGATTAATCGAATTCCTGATAATTGAATGCCGGATAACGTAGTTTAGCCAAGCATGCGATCTTGCCAGATAATCTGATATTCGGATAATCGAATGCTAGATAATTGAGGTTCCTCTGTACTCGGGTCTTAAATGAAGTGGCAGCACAGCTAGCGGATCCATTGATTATAATTTTCCAAAATGCCCTAGATGTGAGATAAATGCTCACATAACAATATTCCTTATTAAAGAAGGAAGGAAAGTAGAAAGTAGGAAATTGCAGACAGTTAATTTAAATTATTAGAATTTATTATTAAAAAATAATACCAGGATGTTTGAAAGTTAAAATACAATCCATCACAGTCAGCATGGTTTTATGAAGGATAAATCATGATTGGCTACTTTGCTGGAGTTCTTTTGAAGGTATAACAAGCAATGTGGATATTTTGTAGTTGTAGTATATCTGGTAATATGAGATGGGGTTGGGTAATTTACAGGTCATTCTTAGAGAACGTGACAGTTGCGTTCCTTTGCAATCTCGCACCATAGAAAATCGTGCTGGAGAGGATTGCTAATAGACAGTGTTGTCATACCTGTTCAGTAGAATGTTTGCATTATCCGAACAGTGTCCAAACGATTTGTTATTGACATTCTATCCAATTTGCGTTAATGAAGCACTTTATACTGAACGACCTGCATTATTCTGTTGGCTTACCAGTAGAAAGTAGGGTGTATGGATAAATGGAGTTTTTGTGTTTAGCATGATGTAACTAGTGGGTTCCACAGGGATCAGTCCTCAGGTCCCAACTATTTACAAACTGTGCTAATAACTTAGATTAGATGCAGTTTAGATTCATTGTTACATGTACATAACTATACAATGAAAAGTGTTTTTTCACGTGTTATATGCAAAGTGTTACCATGCTCCAGCACCATCTTGAAACACTGAATATCGTGCAAAATATTGCTGCAATAGATTTCATCTTTCTCTTTTCTTCTTGTTCGTCCTTTATTGCTCCTCCATTTGCTGCTTGAAATCAGCTAGAATCTCTGAAATGAGCTCCTGGGTCTCTGTGATTTGCTCTGGGGTGTCCTTAATGGGGCCTGGGGTGTCTGTAACGGTCCCTGGTATCTCTGTAACAAGCTCTGGGGTCTCTATATCAGGCCTCCACCACCACCACAATTGCAATTGCTGCATCTGAGCTGGAGCCATGGGTCTGGGGGTGTACCTTCTGTTGCCCATTCACAGCTCCTCCAGCTGCTGCCGGTGGTCATTGGAGTCCTCAATTCATCCCTATTGCAGATGCTTATGCTCCTTTAGAAGCCCGGGCCTAGCTGCAGACCTGGAGCCTTGGTTCATCCTGTGGATTCGAGATGGGGAGTAAGCCTGGGACCTGCTCCTCCCTTGTCAGGAGACCCCTGGCTGGGTTGGAGCTGTGTCTGGCTCGTTCTGACATTGCTGCTACTGCTGCTGGAGGCCTCCGCCTTCACTTGCCACTCTCCAGGCTTTAAAGAAAATAAAGAGAAAAGAGCAAAAGCAAAAAGAAGTAAATAAAACAAAAGAGAAAGAAAGCAGACAGGCATGGACAAGTCTCAGCTCAGCCCTGTTACTCTGCCACCGTCTTGGAGAGGGAGACTTAGCTGCAAGGGTAGAAGGTACTACAGTCATACTTACAGATGACACCAAAATAGGTGGAAAAGTAAGTTACAATGAAGAAATAAGAATTTTCCAAGTGGATGTGCATAAGTTAAGTGAATAGGCCAACATTTGGCAGTTTAACATGGATAAGTTTTTGAGGTTATCTGTTTTGGTCAGAAGAACAGAAAAGCAACTTACTATCTGAGTGGAGAAACTTCAGAGTGCTTCAGTGCAGAAGGATCCGTGTGTCTTTGTGCATGATTCACAGTAAACTAATATGCGGGTAGAGTGTTAATAAAGATGACAAATGGAATTTTGACATTTATCGCTAAAGGAGTAGCATATAAACCTAGGGAAGTGTTGCTACAACTGTACAACACACCAATGGGAAATGGTGCTGCTGAGGCTGTATAAGACTGTGGTCAGACCACATCCAGAATATTGTGAGCAGTTTTGGGCCCTGTATCTAAGGAGGGATGTGCCGGCATTTGAGGGGGTCCAGAGGAAGTTTACAAGAATGATCCTAGGTATGGAGGGCTTTTCGTATGAGGACTGGTTGAGGACCCTGGGTCTGTACTTGATAAGAGTTTTGAAAGGTGAAGTGAGGAATCTAATTGAAACTTACAGAATACTGAGAGGCCTGGATAGAACATAGATAGAACATAGAAAAGTACAGCACAGAACAGGCCCTTTGGCCCACGATGTTATGCCGAGGTTTAATCCTAATGTAAAATATGATAACTTAACCTATGCACCCCTCAACTCTCTGATATCCATTTGTATGTCTAGCAGTTGCTTCAATGTCCCCAATGACTCTGCTTCCATCACTACAGCTGGCAACGCATTCCATGCATTCACACCTCTCTGCGTAAAGAACCTATCTCTGACGTTTCCTTTATACTTTCCTCCTAATATCTTCAAACTATGACTCCTCGTACCAGTCAATCCTGCCCTGGGGAAAAGTTTCTGGCTATGACTCTATCTATTCCATTCATTATTTTGTACACCTTGATCGGGTCTTCTCTCTTCCTCCTCTCCAGAGAGAAAAGTCCGAGCTTATTCAACCTTTCCTCATAAGGCAAGCCCTTCAGTCCAGGCAGCATCCTGGTAAACCTTCTTTGCACCCTCTATATCTTTTCTATAGTAGAGCGACTAGAACTGGACATGATATTCCAAGTATGGTCTCACCAGGGACTTGTAGAGCTGCAGCAGAACCTCGCGGCTCTTAAACTCGATCCCCAAAACACCATATGCTTTTTTTTTGTAAATATATTTATTAGCAATTTTTTTTAACTTTACAAACACATAAAATTATTGAAAAAAAAATCAATCACAAATATCAGTATAATAAAAAGAAAAAAATACAAATTACAATACAACTACTATCTACTTAACTACTAACCTACTCTATAATACAAAGCAAACCCTAACACTGCAAAACAACACCAAAAAAAGAAAGAAGAGTAATAAAAAACACAAAATACAGAACAGCTTTGCTTGACGCAAGGCTCCCAAACAAAGGAATGGGAACATTGTATATATACCCGTATTAACTCGGGAGACCCCCTCCAGGGTCCAGGGCTTGACAAATCTAATCATCCTGGTTAAACAAGTGCCCTAGTTAAGATAACTGATAAATCTATACCCACATAACTGAAGTTGAGCTGCCATGTCTTATAAAAATTGTCAGTTATGTGGTGCACCATGCTTGTGAAAAAGTCCAAGGGAATGTGCTCCATAATTAATTTCTGCCATCCCAACAAGCCCAGTGGGTTCTCAGACACCCAATTCATCAGAATATTCTTCCGTGCACAGTGTGCAAAAAAATTTAATAGTTTCCACCCATGCCCGTCTAAAGAAAGTAAATTCAGTAGACCTAAGAGGACAAATATCGGGTCTACTTTGACTTCAGTCCTCAATACCCTCCCTATCTCTCCCGCCACAGCAATAAATATGGAGCCTGTGGCATGTCCAGAAGCAATGGGTAAGAATACCTACACTTATTTACATTTGGGGCACACTGAAGATGCCCCTTTTTTAAACTTCGCCAAACGGTCTGGTGCCAGATGAACCCTGTGCAGAACTTTTAACTGCGTAGCACATGTCCTGTTACAGATTGAGATCTTTCGACTATTCTCCCATGTTTCAGAAGAGATCTCCACTCCCAGCTCTTGCTCCCAGACCTCACATAACCAGTTAATATCCTGCCAGGCCCTGCCACCCAGCAGGCGATAGAAGGCACGAACCGAAAGGGTGCTTGTGGAGCATAGCAACAACTTCTCTGTATCGGGCTTATAGGGCTTAGTGAGAAGCGTAATCTTCTGGATGAAATCCCTAACCTGAAAAAAACAGAAAAGGTCTCTGCTGGGCAACCCGTATTTGCGGCTCAGTTGCTAAAAAGACGACATAACCTCCCCTTCAAACAAGTCTCCTAAACTAGAAGCTCCTCTCGTTGTCCATAGTTTGAACCCTGACTCCATCATCCCTGGTCGGAACCCTGGAATGCCAACTATAGGTGTAACTGGCGAAGTCTTGGATAAACAACCCTCGCTCTGATGCATCACCCTCCATGCCTTGACTGTACTAATGACAATGGGGTTCCGGCAGTGGTCCATAACTGTCCTCATCTTATCCATGATCAATAGGTTAATAAGAGGGCACTTTGCTTGGGAGGCCTCAATATCCAGCCATATTGAGTTTGGATCGTTACCTACCCAATCGCTGACAAAGGACAGCGGGGAACTCAATTGATACTTTCTGATGTCTGGGAAATCAACGCCTCCCCCTCCTTGAGGCAGCTGCAATTTAGTAAGTTTGATGTGAGGCCGTCCACGTTGCCAGACAAAGAAACCAAGCCACCCCATAAGTTTCCACAGCGTTGACCTGGGAAACATTATAGGGAGCATATGTATGGGATAAAGCAAACGAGGAAGAACATGCATCTAAATGAGAGATATTCGGCCCAGCCATGAAATTGGAAGAGCCACCCACCTCTGGAGATCTCGCCTAATATTGTCGAGTAAATGAGCAAAGCTAGTCTGAAATAACAGATCAAACTTGGGAGTAATAAAAATGCCAAGGTACTGGGACCACTTAAAAGGAACTTAGAGCCACCTTCAACTTCTGGCATATCCTTAAGGTTCCCCCAAAGGCATAGCCTCCGATTTTGTAAAGTTAATCTTATATCCTGAAATAGCCCCAAATGAATTGATATATTGTATCAAAAGGGGTACGGAGGTGATCGGGTTCGATGAAAATAGAAGGACATCATCAGTGTACAATGTAATCTTGTGTGCCCTCGATCCCACTTCCGGAGCGGTTATGTGGATGTTCTGACGAATAGCCTCTGCCACCAACAGTTATGTGGATGTTCTGACGAATAGGCTCTATCACCAACAACAATGGTAAGAGGGGGCAGCCTTGCAGACGACCCTGACCAATTGTAAAATTCCCAGACTTCACCCCGTTGGTGATGACCGCGGCCAGAGGGTGGCGATATAAAACCTCCACCCACCTAGCAAAGACTCCACCCAACCCAAACTGCTCTCAGACATAAAAAAGATACGGCCATTCCACCTGGTCAAATGCTTTCTTTGCATCTAAGGAAATCATCAACCCTTGCTGACAAACTTGGACCACATTCAGCAACCTTCTAATATTTTTAGAGGACCTAAGGCCCCTTATAAAGCCTGTCTGGTCCTCTTTAATAATATGGGACAACACCCTTTCCAATCTCAGCGCCAGGATCTTGGACAGAATCTTGAAATCTGAATTTAATAGAGAGATGGGCCTGTATGAGGCACAATCCTCAGGAACCTTTCCCTTCTTAAGAATTAAGGAAATATTAGCTTCTCTCAAAGATGGTGGTAGGCATTCATGCATATAGGAGTGATTGTACATCTCCAANNGATACAATTCAGAGTAAAAGCTCCGAAAAGCCTCATTAATCTTTTTAGCATCGTTTGTAAGGACCCCTGCGCTGTCTCTGATTGCAGTAATGGATTGGGGAGCACACTTTTTTCTCGTCAGGTATGCTAAATACTTCCCTGGCCTATCCCCATATTCGAACAGCCTCTGTCTAGCAAAAGTAAGTTCTTTCTTTGCATTTTGTGTCAGTATTGAATTTAAGGTAGCCCGAAGGGCTGTGATCCGCTGTAGCTTAGTCACCGAAGGCCGCGCAAAATGTGCTGCCTCCGTGGCTTTCAACTGTATCTCAAGTAGACGCTACTGTTACTCTTTCTGTCATTTCCAGCTAGCCGAATAGGAAATAGCTAATCTCCTAGCAAAGGCCTTCGCAGTCTCCCATAGCATGGACGGACTACTAGCCGTGCCTGAGTTGATAGTCAAGAATTCCTGAAACTCCTTCAAAAAGTATTCCACAAATTTGGAATCCTTAAGGAGAAAAAGGTCCAAACACCAGTGCTGCAAACCTAGCCCTCCATTCTTGGCCTTAACCTCCAAATATACTGTTGCATGATCAGAGATAGCTATATTCCCAATTTTACAACCCATAATCGAATCCAGAAGGACCGAGGGAGTCAGTAAGAGGTCAATCCTCGTGTGACATTTATGTGCATTTGAAAAAAAGGTGAAGTCCCTGCCGGTAGGGTGAAGACATCTCCAAATATCCACCAGCCCCAACTCCTCGCATAAGTCAGTCACCTGCTTGGCCTGTGAAGAAATAGTTTGGGGCCCTGTGGCATCCTGTCCACTGTCGGATCCAAAAGACAATTAAAATCCCCTCCTATAATAATGTGCCGTGTTCCAAAAGCATTCAGCTTAGAGAAAGCACTAATCAAAAGTTTGAGGGGATGCGCCGGAGGACAGTAGACGTTTAAAATGCTATACTCCTCCCCATGTATCAGGGCTTTAAGTATCACAAACCGTCCCTGCTCATCTTTCACCTGCTCTAATAATGTGAACGGAAGATTTTTCTGGATAAGTACCGCCACTCCCCTACTTTTAGTAGTAAAGGGCGAAAAGAATACCCGGTCATAGCCCCCTGTTGTAATTTCAGGTGTTCCCCATTATCAAGATGGTTTTCCTGCAACAAAGCGATATCAACCCTTTCCCTCTTAAGGCTAGAAAGCACTTTTCTCCTTTTAACAGGCGAATGACTTCCCTTAATGTTCCAGGTGTACTATTTAATAAGACATTTCGCCATATCCCCTTTCAGACACCCTTGAACCCCTCGGAGGGAGAACCCTGCTTACAAAACGCCAAGCATAAGTAAATAAAGACTCATAGAATCAAAAAACTGTATATACAAAAACTACTCTATCATAACTATTAATAACTATTATTGCCAAACACTACAAAGAAAACCAACTATATAACCTTGAATGGAAGACTCTTCCCCCTGCCCATTGGGGGCACTCACCCTACCCATCCCCTCCTTCACAGCTCCTTCAAATCTGGACTGTGCCCCAGCCTTAGGCCAGGAAAAAAAACAAGGAGATGATCCTTAAATCAAAAGACAAAGTCAGGATGAGCCCTCCACCCATCCCTGGCTTCATGACACTCCTACTTGTGACTAAAACAAATTATTCCAAAGTCTTTCCCCCCTTTCCAAAAAGGAAATTATTAGGGAGAAAGGAAGGGAAAACATGAGGAAAAATTGAAAAGAGAACAAACGTTAACCATTCTTCACGCCAATCCGTCTATTTTAAAGTGTCCATAAATATTTTAGCCTTCTTCGCTGAGTCAAATGTATAAACTGAGTTCTCATGGCTGAAACAAAGTACTGCGGGGTATCTCATGGAGTACTGGATGCCCAGGTTCCTCAGCCTCTTTTTAACTTCATCGAAGGACTTCCTCTTTTGGATTACAGCTGCTGAAAAATCCTGGAAAAACATGATTTTTGACCCCTTGTACAGCAGTGCCTGCGGACCTTTTCCCAGGGATCTGGAAGCTTCTATGACCTTTTGCTTGTCCTTGTATGAGTGGAAGTGCACTAGGACTGGGTGGGGATGCTGCACCGGCCCTGACCTGTGCACTGTAATCTGATATGCCCTCGACTTTCAAGGTCGTCGATATGGTTTCGCAATGCCCGCACCTCTCGCTCCAGCACCTGGATCCGACTGGATGAGGTCTCCGTTGCAGCTTCCGAGGCCTTAGTTCGACCCTCTACCTCCTCCAGCCTCTCCCCGAGGCCCTGGATCTCCTGCTCATGCTTCTGCAACATGGATGCACGGATTTCCTCAATCGCAGCCGCAACTTTCAAGGTAAGTCTCTCCATCGCCGCAGCCAATTCCTGTGAGTCTGTCAGGTCCATGGTGGGTTCAGGAGAGGCTGCTGCTGCTGCAGTCTCTGGTGTGGTAGGTGCTGCAGGGGAGTGTCCTCCCTGCTGCTGTTTACTTGTTCCTTTTCCCTTTGGCATCCTTCCCACTCCCAAATATTAACAAATATGTGTTCTGTAAGGTTTTAAATTAATATTTCCACCACATAAGTTGGCCAGGGATGGCAAAAAAACACTGGTATGCCTTGGCTGTTAGGCAGAGCTGTCCACAGCAGTCCTACAGAATTGCCGCCATCTTGCTGAGTTCCATCATATGCTTTTTTAACAACCCTATCCACTTGGGTGGCAACTTTGAGGGATCTATGTACTGCACACCCAGATCCCTCTGTTCCTCCACACTGCCAAGAATCCTGTCTTTAATCCTATATTCAGCATTTGAGTTGGACCTTCCAAAATGCATCACTTTACATTTATCCGGGTTGAACTCTATCTGCCATTTCTAAGCCCAGCTCTGCATCCTGTCTATGTCGCTAAGTAGCCTGCAGTAGCCCTCTATACTATCGATGACACCTCCAACCTTTGTGTCATCTGCAAATTTACTAACCCACCCCTCAACTCCTCATCCAAGTAATTTATAATAACTACAAAGAACAGAGGCCCAAGAACAGAGCCCTTCGGGTCCCCACTCAACACTGACCTCCAGGCAGAATGCTTCCATCTACAACCACTCTCTGCCTTCTGTCAGCCAACCAATTTTGAATCCAGATAGCCAAATCTCCCTGTATCCCATACTTCCTGACTTTATGAATGAGCCTACCATGGGGAACCTTATCAAATGCCTTGCTGAAGTGCATATACACTGCTCGACCATCATCGACCTGTCTTGACACCACCTCAAAAAACTCAATAAGATTTTTGAGGCATGACCTGCCCCTCTCAAAGCCATGCTGACTGCCTTTAATCACACTATGCTTTGCCAAATAGTCATACATCCTATCCCTTAGAATTCTTTCCAAAACTTTGCTGACCACAGACCATAGAGTGGATGTGAAGATGATGTTTCTACTACGAGGCGAGATGAGGACCAAAGGCACAGCCTCACAGTCACAAGACAATTGTTGAGAATTAAGATGAGGAAGAATTTTTCAGTCAGGGGATAGCGAATTTGTGGATCTCCTTGCCACAGAAAGATGTGGTGGCCAAGTCATTGAGTGTATTGATTAGAAAGAGGATCAAAGGTTACAAGGAGAAGGCAGGAGAATGGTGCTGAGAAGCATATTAGCAATGGTCAAATGGCAGACCAGACACAAAAGGGTTGAATAGCCTAACTCTGTCCTTTTTCTTACAGTCTTATGAGACTACACCTGAAATATTGCATACAGTTTTGGTCCCCATATTCAAAGAGGGATGTAGTTGTATGGGAGGCAGCTCGGAGGAGGTTCACTAGATTGATTCCAGAGATGCGTTGTTTGTTTTATGAAGAATAATTGAGCAGTTTAGGCAGGTTGTCTGGGGTTAAGAAGAATGTCCGGGGATCTAACTGAGGTCTTTAAGATGCTAAAGGGGATTGACAAATTAGATGTAGAAATGATTTGGAGATGCCGGCGTTGGACTGTGGTGTACAAAGTTAAAAATCACACAACAGGTTATAGTCCAACAGGTTTAATTGGAAGCATTAGCTTTCAGAGTGCTGGTTCTTCATCAGGTGTTTGTGGAGATGTAGAAACAATATTTCCTCTTTTAGGGCAATCTAGGATCAGAGGTTGTAGTTTTAAGATAAGCGGTAGCTGATTTAAAACAAATGAGGAGAAATTACTTCTCTTAGTGTTGTGAATCTGTGGAATTCACTATCCAGAGTGCATTGGATGCTGTGGCATTGAGTAAATTTAAGGTGGAGATAGGCAGATTTTTATTTAGTAATGTGTTGAAGGGTTATGGTGAATGGACAGGAAAATGGAGTGGAGGCCAACAAGAGATCAGCCATGATTGCATAAAATGGCGGATCAGGTTTCAGTGGCTGAATTGCCCATTTTGACTCCATGTTTTCATAAATCAGTATTGACTTTGTTCAATTGTTAGAGCCCTCGCTGATCTTTCATTATTTTCATTTTATTCTTTTATCAAGTTTTGGTTTGGATCTGGGAACTGTTCAGCAAATGGCGACTTTAGAGTTGTGAGTAACAGCTTGTGTGAAAAGGAAATCAGGCCAAAAAGATTTTGTTTATTTGTGAGGTCAAGCTTGGAAGTTAATTACTGGTTGGTTCCTGATTGAGGTTCTGCAAATGCTTCATCACCAGGGGAGAGCATTATGTTTTAAGAGATAATAGAAGTTGGCTACTAACAAAGTCAATACCTGGGAATTGGTTCCAACCAGTCTAAAAAAGACATTATGCGCAAATGGGTGGCAGCTGTTGAATGGTAACTGGTATCTCCATGGAGGGAATGGTTAGTCTGTCAGGGAGTGATCAGAGTTTGAATCCGGTTTTGGACTTTTTTCTGTAAAAAGGGATCCGGATATAGATGCTACAGCATTAAGGTTTGAACGCTTCCTGCCTAACCTCCCAAGAGCAGCTTTTGGAATCTCAGAATAGAAAATTGAATCCACAGATTCAATCAACAAGCACATCGACCCGGACCCAATATACCGGCCACTGCAACGGACAGCTGGAACTGACAACTGGAAGCGGCAGATACAAACCACTATAAATGCCAGAGGAAACATCACAGAAGCGCTTCACAGGAGGCTCCCAAGCACTGAGGATGTCACCTAGACCTAAACATCTGCAACACAAATTCCCAGCTCGGCGAACAGAACCACAACAACAATGAGCACCCGAGCTACAAATCTTCTCCCAAACTTTGAATAGAAAACTAAGTAATAAGTGTAACTGCCTTTATTTTAATGAAGTGTAAAGGTTATCCTGATTAATATTTTTAGAAAAATCATTCAAGAAACTGCCATCTATGCCTGCGGAACAACACGTTGTGAAAACCACTTAAGTTATCTGTTCAGTTTTTTATTTTCTTGTATTTATCCCTTAATTGTGTGTTTGTGCATCTGTCTTTTTTGTGAATGGGGCATAAATCAAAGGTTTTTTGGTTTATAGCTAAACTCATTAGATGACTTTGTTTAACTTTTGCTGTGCTAAATTTACTATACTGTTAAGAAACTGCTAAGTCTTTTGTTTAAGTCACAAGCTGATGTCTGGGATTGATTATTCATAGAGTTTGGGATTGGTTATTCAAAAGTCTGGTTCGAAACATTGTAGTCAATTTTGAGGATCTTCGAAGATTTAAATTTTACTGTGTTGCGAATATGGGTGATAGAAAGACTGATGTGATTTGCCTGTCTGGTTGTGTCATAACACAATCGGAATAATTTCACATTCTTCATTGTAGATTCTTATATTTTCCCTATTACTGATGACATACTAGACCTGGTGTTGGGGAATGAGCCCGGCCAGGAAGTTGAAGTTTCAGTAGGGGACTACTTTGCGAATAGTGATCACAATTCCCTAAGTATTAGAATACTCATGGATAAAGACAAGAGTGGTCCAAAAGGAAAACTGCTAAACTGGGGGAAGGCCAACTATACCAAAATTTGGCAGGAGCTGGGGAATGTATTTTGGGAGTAGCTGTTTGAAGGTAAATTCACATTTTCTATGTGGGAGAAGATACTGAAGGATAAGATTCATTCCCATGTGGAAGAAAATGGGCTTATCAGTCATAGGCAGCATGGTTTTGTGCAGGAAAATTCATGTCTTACTAATTTAATAGAATTCTTTGAGGAAGTGACAAAGTGATTGATGAGGGAAGGACTATAGATGTAATATATATGGACTTAAGTAAGGCATTTGATGAGGTTCCCCATGGTAGACTGAAGTCACATGGGGTCCAACGTGTACAAGCTAGATGGATAGAGAGCTGGCTGGGCAACAGGAGACAGAGAGTAGTAGTGGAAGGGAGTTTCTCAGAATGGAGAACTGTATCCAGTGGTGTTCCACAGGGATCTGTGTTATAACCACTGTTATTTGTAATATAAAAAAAATTTTGATGAAGGTATGGGTGGTCTGTTAGCAAGTGTGCAGATGACAGAGATTAGAGTAGTCAGATAGTGAAAGGGGACGACTGTCAAAGAATACAGCAGAATATAGATAGATTGGAGAGTTGGGCAGGGAAATGATAGATGGAATTCAATCCGGGCAAATGTAAGGTGATGCATTTTTGAAGATCCAATTCAAGAGTGTACTAATCAGTAAATGGAAAAGTCCTGGGGAAAATCGACGTACAAAGAGATCTGGGTGTTCAGGTCCATTTTTTCCTGAAAGTGGCAATGCAGGTCAGTAGGATGGTCAAGAAGGCAGACAGCTTGCTTTTCCTCATGGGGTGGGGTATTGAATTTAAGACCTGGCAGGTCATGTTACATTTGTATAAGACTCTGGTTTGACCAAATTTGGAATACTGTGTACAGGTCCCGTCGCCACATTACCAAAATGATGTGGATGCTTTGGAGACAGTGCAGAGGGGGTTCACCAGGATGTTGCCTGGTATGGAGGGCGCTAGCTATGAAGAGAGGTTGAGTAGATTAGGCTTATTTTCACTAGAAAACAGGAAGTTGAGGGGGGAACTTGACTGTGGTCTACAAAATCATCAGAGGTATAGACAGGGTGGAGAGCAAAGAAGGTTTTTCCAGATTGGGGACTCAATTCTTAGGGATCACAAGTTCAAGGTGAATGGGGAAAAGTTTTAGGGGAGTTAGGCATGGAAAGTTCTTCATGCAGAGAGTGGTGGGTGCCTAGAACACATTGCCAGCGGAGGTGGTAGATGCAGGAACGATAGCGTCATTTAAAAAGTGTGGTCTGCCAGAGGAAGTGATGGCGACTAGTACAGTTGCAACATTTAAAAGGCATCTGAAGTGAGTATAGGAATAGGAAATGTTTGGAGGGAGATGGGCCAGGTGCTGGCAGGTGGGACTAGATTGGGGTGGGATATCTAGTTGGCATGCATGATTTGGACCGAAGGGTCTGTTTCCATGCTGTACATCTCTATGACTCTATGACTCAGTATCTAGACAGACACATGAATGAACAGGGAGCAAAGGGATACAGACCCTTAGAAAATAGGCGATAGGTTTAGATAGGGGATCTGGATCAATGCAGACTTGGAGGGCCAAAGGGCCTGTTCCTGTTCTGTAATTTTATTTGTTCAAACTAACAGGTTTATATGTTCCCCTTTTTTTGTCTTCCCATTTTTAGATGAAGCTAAATTTACAACCCTCCAATCTGTAAATGCCATTCCAGAATCCATGGAATTTTAAAAGAGAGTTACTCATGTTTCCTTTTAAAAACTTTTCTTTCCTCCAATAGACCAAAGAACGTGGCACTACCAGGGTACATGCTCTCAACAACGTCACCCGAGTGCTGCATGTGCTACAGCAGAATAATGTAAGTTGTTTTAAATATCTAATCTTTGCTTCCTTAAAATTTAATTGGGATGTATCAAATTTTGGATATATTTCAGCATGGACAAATTTTTACGATCAACTAATTGATTAGCAAGGTTATATCTCATGGAATACAGGGAAAACTAGCCATTTGAATACAGGACTGGCTCAAAGGTAGAAGACAGAGGGTGGTGATGGAGGGTTGTTTTTCAGACTGGAGGTCTGTGACCAGTGGAATGCCACAAGGATCGGTGCTGGGTCCTCTACTTTTTGTCATTTACATAAAAGATTTGGATGTGAGCATAAGAGGTACAATTAGTAAGTTTGCAGATGACACCAAAATTGTGGTGCAGTGGACAGCGAAGAGGGTTACCTCAGATTACAACAGGATCTTGACCAGATGGGCCAATGGGCTGAAAAGTAGCAGATGGAGTTTAATTCAGATAAATGCGAGGTGCTGCATTTTGGGAAAGCAAATCTTAGCAGGACTTATACACTTAATGGTAAGGTCCTAGGGAGTGTTGCTGAACAAAGAGACCTTGGAATGCAGGTTCATAGCTCCTTGAAAGTGGAGTCACAGGTAGATAGGATAGTGAAGGCGGCGTTTGGTATGCTTTCCTTTATTGGTCAGAGTATTGAGTACAGGAGTAGGGAGGTCATGTTGCGGCTGTACAGGACATTGGTTAGGCCACTGTTGGAATATTGCAATTCTGGTCTCCTTCCTATCGGAAATAAGTTGTGAAACTTGAAAGGGTTCAGATAAGATTGATTAGGATGTTGCCAGGGTTGGAGGATTTGAGCTACAGGTAGAGGTTGAACAGGCTGGGGCTGTTTTCGCGGGAGCATCGGAGGCTGAGGGGTGACCTTATAGAGGTTTATAAAATTGAGGGGCATGGATAGGGTAAATAGGCAAAGTCTTTTCCCTGGGGTCGGGGAGTCCAGAACTAGAGGGCATAGGTTTAGTGTGAGAGGGGAAAGATATAAAAGAGACGTAAGGGGCAACCTTTTCACTTCGAGGGTGGTACGTGTATGGAATGAGCTGTCAGAGGAAGTAGTAGAGGCTGGTACAATTACAATATTTAAGAGGCATTTTGATGGGTATATGAATAGAAAGGGTTTGGAGGGATATAAGCCGGGTGCTGGTAGGTGGGACTAGATTGGGTTGGGATATCTGGTTGGCATGGATGATTTGGACCGAAGAGTCTGTTTCCATGCTGTACATCTCTGACTCTATAACCTTGAGAACTAGCTTTTTGCATGGCCTAACGTTATAATGTTTAACTTGTGGCTTCTGCTCTTAAAGTCTGGCAACTGAGTCCGATTTCTGTTTATCTCTTATGTTGCTTGACTGTTATAGTCTCAGGAGGTATTGTGGTTAATTTGATAGATAAACTGCAAACCGAAAGATCCAAAATTCATTTGAGTCAGCAATGTGTGGTCTGTGCAATCACTGTGAAGTTCGTTTTAAGATTTTAGAGACTACAGATGCTCCATGGCACAGGTAGCCCAAACTCGCAAATGTTTTAGCTACCTTTGGTCCGTTGGGGCTGGGTAGATTACATGGTTAAAAACCTAAGATTTAGTAGATGCAGAGGCAAATTTAATATGAAGGTAGTCAGCTGGTTGTGAAGAAGGGTCACTGGATAAAATACATTAACTCTGCTTTCCCTCCATAGATAATGTCAGATCTGCTGTGTTTTTCCAGCAAAGAACAAAAACAATACAGCCCATGAACAGGCCTTTCCGCCCTTCAAGCCTGTGCCGCTGCATTTTGCCCTTCCATACTAAAACTGTCTTCACTTACAGGGTCCATATCCCTCTGTTCCCTTCCTCTTTGTGTGCTCGTCTCGATGGTTCTTGAACACTGTTATTGTGACTGCTTCCACCACTATCTCTGGAAATGTGTTCCAGGCATTCACCACCCTTTGTGTGAAAACCTGCCTCGCACATCTCTTTTAAATTTCTCCCCTTGCACCTTGAACCTGTGTCCCTGAGAAATTGACTCCTCCACCCTGGGGACAAAACCACATACTTTCCACTCTCTTCATGCCATTTACAGTCTTATAAATTTCCATTAGGTCACCCCTCAATTTCCTGTGTTCCAATGAAAACAAACCCAGTCTATCCATCTTTTGTTCATAGCTAAAATCCCCTGTACCTGGCAACATCCTGATAAACCTTTTCTGTACCCTTTCCAAAGCATCTACATCCGTCTGGTAATGTGGTGACCAGAGCTGTATGCAATATTCCATGTGTGGCCTAACTAAAGTTCTATAAAGCTGCAGCATAACTTGTCTATCCTTATATTCAATGCCCCTTCCAATGGAGGCAAGCATTCCACAGGCCTTTTTTTTACTACCTTATCTACCTGTGCTGCCATCTTCAGTGATCTGTGGACCTGCACACCCAGATCCCTATGCATATCAGTACTCCTAACTGTTCTGCCATTCAACGTATAAATTCACCTGTACTTGATCTTCCAAAGTGCATTACCTCACGTTTGTCCAGATTAAACGCCATTTTTCTGCCCATGCCTCCTACTGATCTACAATCTGCCGTAACCTCTGACAATAGTCCTCACTATCCACAACTTCACCCATCTTTGTATCATCTGCTAACTTACTAATTAGACTAGCTACGTTTTCATCCAAATGGTATATGAAGATCATGAAAAGCAGAGGTCCCAGCACTGATCCTTATGGAACACCATTAGTCACTGTCCTCCATTCAGAAAAGCATCCTTCCACTGCTAACCTCTGCCTCCTGTCACTAAGCCAGTTCTGTATCCATCTTGTCAGCTCACACCAATACCATGTAACTTCACGTTTTGTACCAGTCTGCCAAGAGGGACCTTGTCAAAGGCGTTACTGAAGTCCATGTCGACAACATCAACTGCGTTACCCTCACCAATCATCTTCATCACCTCCTCACAACTACCTGATGAAGGAGCAGAGCTCCGAAAGCTAGTGCTTCCAATTAAACCTGTTGGACTTTAACCTGGTATTGTGTGATTTTTAACTTTGTACACCCCAGTCCAACACTGGCATCTCCAAATCAAAAAACCCATTAGTGAGGAATATCCACTCCAGTACAAAACCATGCTGTCTATTGTTAATAAGTCCATTTGCTTCTAAATGCGTATAAATATTGTCCCTGAGAATGTTTTCCACGAATTTCCGTACCATCGATGTGACATGCACAGGCCTGTTTTTTTTTGTTTCAACCTTTTGAAAGGATGTGTTCAAGTTTACACAATGTTATTGAAGTTTTTTTCTCTGGAAACAACTAATTCAATAGTTCTTCATTGAATAATCTGCTTAATTTAAAATGTATGAAAAATGATGATTACTTTAAAATGATCATGTGCATATGGGAGCTTGACATAACATTTTATCCAAACCGTAATGCAATGGTTGCAAGTGTTGCGTTGCAAGTGTTGCATTGCACCTGTGATCTTGAATGAAAAGCAGACAGTGCAGAAAGTTTTCGTTGGTACTCTATCTTCCTCTTTTCTCACCTGCAGTAAAAACTTCTTTGAATAAAACAATTGTGAAAAGGAGCTCTAAGTTTCTAAGTTCAATGACTTAATCTTGCAGCTGAAGATAATACGTCACAGTCTTATTTCTTCAAACTCATAATCCTTCTTCATAAATTATAAATGTTGATTTACTATAGATCTGAGGAGTATTTAAGGATTTTTTACAAGTGTGTCCACTTGAAATATAATATAATGTTATGATTTGGGAATTTAGGTTCTGAAGTGGAGTAAAATATATTTCAGTTTTCAGTTCCGTGTTTATTTTAGAGATAGGAAAGTCATTTTGAACAGTGAATTAAAAATTGCATTTCCAGAGAGCAGTGTGGTTTTAACTAAATGACCAGCAAGCTGCTTGGGACGTAATTGCTGAGGTGTTTGCGAACTTCAGTTTAACAGCTCTGAGGGAGGGAAGTTTGGAGAGGCGGTCCATAGCAGAAGAAGTATTGTTAGTATTTCTAAACATTCCAAACAGTCAGGTCAGGCCCATGGAGTAGTACTGAGTTGCTCAGTAAGGAAGTCTAGAAGCAGAAGGCAGTGTTCAGAGAGGAAAACACCCTACAAAGCTGTTAAATACATGAGTTTAGGGGATCATGGTCAGGAGTTATAATGACCTAGTTAGCAGCTTGTGTAAAGGTCTTGGGAAGATATATTAGATGAAGCAACTAGCATTGATCATAGAAACCTACTTAAAAGGAAATGGATTACAGCCAAGCCAGCTGAACAAGAGGTTTGAGCCTGAATGGACGGTTTGAGGTTTGGGTGCCTATAAGGTTATTGTTGGGGTAAAAGCACTGAATGTTTCATAGAACATAGAGCAGTACAGCACAGTGCACTTCTGCCCTTGATGTTGCGCTGACCTTTTATCTGACTTTAAGATCAAATTAACCTACATACCCTACATGTTACTATCGTCCATGTGCCATGTGCTTAAATGTCCCTGATGTAGCTGATTCTACTACCACTGCTGGCAGTACTTTGCATGCACCCATGACTCTCTGTGTAAAGAACCTACCTCGGACATCTTCCCAAAACTTTCCTCCAATCACCTTAAAATTATGCTCCCTTGTGATAGCCATTTCCACCCTGAGAAAAAGTCTCTGGCTGTCCACTCTATCTATACCTCTCATCATGTTGTGGAGCTCTATCAAGTCACCTCTCATCCTTCTTTGCTCTAGTGAGAAAAGGCTAGTTCCCTCAACCTTTCTTCAAAAGATTTGCCCTCCAGTCCAGGCAGCATCCTGGTAAATCTCCTTTGCACCCTCTGTAAAGCTTCCTTATCCTTCCTATAATGAGGCGACCAGAACTGAACGCAATATTCCAAGTGTGGTTGAGCCAGTGCTTTATAGAGCTGGAGCACAATTTTTCACGGCTCTTAAACTCAATGCCTTTGCTAATGAAAGTCAACACACCATACGCCTTCTTAACAACTCTATCAAATTGGGTGGCAACTTTGAAGGATCTATGGACGTGGACCCCAAAATCCCTCTGTTTCTCCACACTTCCAAGACTCCTGCATTTAACCCTGTAATCTGCATTCAAATTCATCCTTCCAAAACGAATCATTTCACACTTTTTCAGGTTGAACTCTATCTGCCACTTCTCAGCTCAGCTTTACATCCTGTCAATGTCCCGTTGCAACCTATAACAGTTCTCCACACTATCCACAGCTCCACCAACCTTCATGTCATCGGGAAATTTACTAACCCACCCTTCCACTTCCTCATCCAAGTCATTGGTAAAAATGACGAAAAGCAGAAGTCTTAGAACAGATCCCAGTGGTACATCACTGGTCAGTGAGCTCCAGGCTGAATACTTTCCATCTGCTACCACCCTGTGTCTTCTATGGGCCAGCCAATCCTGTATCCAGACAGCCAAATTTCCCTGTATCCCATGCCTTCTTACTTTCTGAATGAGCCTACCATGGGCAACCTTATCAATTGCCTTGCTACAATCCATGTGCATCACATCCACTGCTCTACCTTCATCAACGTGTTTTGTCACATCCTCAAAGAATTCAATAAGGTATGTGAGGCGTGACCTGTCCTTCTCAAAGCCATCCTGACTATCTCTAATCAATTATGCTTTTCCAAATAATCATAAATCCTGTATCTCAAATTCCTCTCCAATAATGTGCTCACTACCGTACGATTGACTGGTCAGTAATTCCCAGGATTATCCCTATTCCCTTTCTTGAACAAAAGAATAACATTTGCCACTCCAGTCATCTGGTACTATTCCAATGGACCGTGAGGACTTAAAGATCATCGCCAAAGCCGTAGTCAGTCTTTTCCCTCGCTTCCCGTAGTAACCTTGGGGATATCCCGTCTGGCCCAGGGGTCTTATCTATCCTGATGCTTTTCAAAATTTTCAGCACATCCTCCTCAACATCAACTTGTTCAAACATATCAACCTGTTTCTCGCTGTCCTCACAAATGACAAGGTTCCTCTCTTTGTGCCATCCTTAAATGCAGGTGAGGTGCCGGAGGACTGGAAGGTTGCTCATGTTGTCCCCGTGTACAAGAAGGAGAGTAGGGATATTCTGGGTAACTACAGACCAGTGAGACTGACGTTAGTGGTGGGAAGGTTGCTGGAGAAGGTACTGAGGGATAGGATCAATTTATATGTAGACTAGAATGGGCTTTTCGGTGATAGGCAACATGGTTTTGTGCGGGGGAGATCGTGCCTTACCAATTTAATAGAGTTCTTAGAGGGAAGTGACCACATTGATAGATGAAGGAAGGGCTGTTGATGTCATATACATGGACTTTGATAAGGTTCCCCATGGTAAACATAATCGAGAAAGTAAAGTCACATGGTGTGCAGGGTGTTCTAGCTAGGTGGATAAAGAACTGGTTGAGCAACAGGAGACAGAGAGTGGTAGTTGAAGGGAGTATCTCGAAATGGAGAAAGGTGACCAGTGGTGTTCCACAGGGGTCAGTGCTGGGGCCACTGTTGTTTGTGATATACATAAATGATCTGGAAGAGGGCACTGTTGGTATGATCAGCAAGTTTGCAGATGACACGAAGATTGGCGGAGTAGCAGAAAGCATAAGGGACTGTCAAAGAATCCAGGAGGATACAGAGAGACTGGAGATTTGGGTGGAAAAGTGGCAGATGGAGTTCAATCCAGACAAATGTGAGGTGATGCATTTAGGCAAGTCTAATTCTAGAGCGAATTGTACAATGAATGGAATAGCCTTGGGAAAATTTGATGGGCAGAGAGATCTGGAAGTTCAGGTCCATTGTACCCTGAAGGTTGCTGCACAAGGTGGATAGAGTGGTCAGGAAAGCATATAGTATGCTTGCCTTCATTGGATGGGGTGTTGAGTATAAGAGCTGGCAAGTCATGTTAACATTGTGCAAGACATTGGTTCGGCCGCATTTAGAATACTGTGTACAGTTCTGGTCGCCATGTTATCAAAAGGAAGTGGACGCTTTGGAGAGGGTGCAGAGAAGGTTTACGAGGATGTTGCCTGGTATGGAAGGTGCTAGCTATGAAGAGAGGTTGAGTAGGTTAGGTTTGTTTTCATTAGAAAAAAGGAGATTGAGGGGGGGATCTGATTGAGGTTTACAAAATCATGAAGGGTATAGACAGGGTGGATAGAGACAAGCTTTTTCCCAGGGTGAAGGATTCAATAATGAGAGGTCACTCTATCAAGGTGAGAGGTGACAAGTTTAAGGGGGATACACGCGGCAAGTACTTCACAGAGAGGGTGGTGGGCGTCTGGAACGCGTTGCCATCAGAGGTGGTAGAGGCAGGCAGGCAGGCACGGTAGATTCATTTAAGGTGCACCTGGACAGATGTGTCCATGTACACAGATCTCTGAAAGTTGCCACCCAGGTAAATAGTGCGGTGAGGAAGGCATATGGCGTACTGGCTTTTATTGGTAGAGGAATTGAGTTCTGGAGTCCTGAGGTCATGATGCAGTTGTATAAGACTCTGGTGCGGCCGCATCTGGAATATTGTGTGCAGTTTTGGTCGCCATACTATAGGAAGGATGTGGAGGCACTGGAACGGGTGCAGAGGAGGTTTACCAGGATGTTGCCTGGTATGAAAGGAAAATCGTATGAGGAAAGACTGAGGCACTTGGGGCTGTTTTCACTAGAGAAAAGAAGGTTTAGGGGTGACTTGATTGAGGTGTACAAGATGATTAGGGGGTTAGATAGGGACGACAGTATGAACCTTTGCGGGCATGGGTAGGTATATGGAGGATAGTGGGTTAGTATAGGTTAGGTGGGCTTGGATCGGTGCAACATCGAGGGCCAAAGGGCCTGTACTGCGCTGTATTCTTCTATGTTCTATGTATGTGTAGGTGGGGAGTAGAGGGATACAGATGCTTAGGAACTGGGCGACAGGTTTAGACAGTAGATTTGGATTGGCTCAGGCTTGGAGGGCTGAAGGGCCTGTTCCTGGGCTGTAAATTTTCTTTGTTCTTGTTCTTTGTTCTCACTAGTGAACACTGATGCAAAGTATTTATTCAGGACCTCCCCTACCTCCTTTGACTCCAGGCACAAGTTCCCTCAACTATCCTTCATTGGCCCTACCCGCATTCTAGCTATCCTCTTATTCCTCACATAAGTGCAGAATGTTATGTGGTTTTCTTTAATCTATCTGCCAAGGCTTTTTCATGCTCCCGTCTGGTTCTCTAAAGTCCATTCTTCAGTTTCTTCCTGGCTACCTTGTAACCCTCTAGAGCCCCGTCTGGTCTTTGCCTCCTCAGCCTTAATTAAGCTTCCTCTTTCCTCTTGACTAGATGTTCCCATCTCTTGTTATCCAAGGTTCTTTCACCCTACCATCCCTCCCTTGCCTCAGTGGACAAACCTATCCAGCACTATCACCAACACAACCTCCGCATTTCTTTTGTGTATTTCCTTGAGGGTATCTGTTCCCAATTTGTGCTCTACAGTTCCTGCCTAATAGCATTGTAAGTCCCCTTCCCCCAATTAATTCTTTCCCATAGCGTCCGCTCCAATCCCTCTCCATGACTATTGTGAAGGTCAGGGAGTTGTGATCACCGTCACCGAAATGCTCTCCCACCAAGAAATCTGACACCTGACCTGGTTCGTTGCCAAGCACCAAATCCAAAAAGGCCTCCCCTGTAGTTGGCCAATCTATATATTGAGTCAGGAATGCTTTCTGGACACCTGACAAAATCTGCTCCATCCAAACTAGTTGCACTAAGGAGGTTCCAATCGATATTAGGCAAGTTGAATTCACCCATGACAATAATCTGTTAAGCTGCATCTTTCCAAAATCTGTTCCTCCATGTCTCTGTTGCTATTGGGGGTCTGCAGAAAACTCCCAATGAAGTGACTGTCCTTCACTGTTTCTGACTTCAACCCATACTGACTCAGTTAGACAAACCCTCCTCGATGACCTCCCTTTCTGCAGCTGTTATGCTATCTCTGATTAGCAATGCCACTCCCCCTTTTCTTTTACCTCCCTCCCTATTCCATCTAAACCCTGGAACATCCAACAACCATTCCTGCCCCTGTAATATCCAAGTGTCTGTAATGGCCACGACATTGTAGCTCCAAGTACCGATCCATGCTCTAAGTTCATCGCCCTTACACCTGACACTTCTTGCATTAAAATAGACACACTTCAATTCATCACCCTGACTGCAACTTTGCCCTTTCAACTGCCTATCCTTCCTCGCAGACTCTCTGCATACTGTGTCTGCCTGTTAACCAGCTATCCCATCATCTGATCTGTAGCTCCAGTTTCCACCCCCCCGCCAAACTAGTTTAGACCCACTGGAAGATCTCAAGCAAACGTTTCGCCCAGGATATTGGTACCCCTCCAGTTCAGGTGCAACCTGTCCTCTTTGTACAGGTCCCACCTTCCCTTGAGGATATCCTAATGATTCGCATATCTGAAGCCCTCCTTCCTTCACCAACTCTGTAGCCATATGTGCATCTGCACTCGCTATCTCTTCCTAGCCTCACTAGCCCTGGTAGCAGTCCTGAGAGTACTACTCTGCTCGTCCTGCCTTTTAGTTTCCAAACTAATTCCATTTTCAGGTCCTTTTCCTAGATGTATCATTGATATTGATGTGTACCACAACTTCTGGCTGCTCAACCTCCCCCTTAAGAATCCTGTGGATTCGATCAGAAACATCCCTGACCCTGGCAGCTGGAAGCAACATATCAACCAGGAGTGTCATTCATGACCACAGAATCTCCTGTCTGTTCCTCTAATCAGTGAATCCCCTATCACTAACACTCTCCAATTCTCCCATCTTCCCTTCTGAGCCACAGAGCCATTTTAATTTAAATAAATTCCATTTCAAATAGCTCTTGTATGATGTAATATAGTTCATGCTGTTCTTTTGTTTAACAAATTTGTACATTATTTCTTTGAAAAGTGCACCTGTTGCCTCTTGTGATTATGTTCAGTTATATGGTGGTTTGCCTAGGTTCATTTGGCTGAATGGTTGATTTACGGTGCAGAATGATGCCAATGGCATACTACCATAGCAGCTGACGTTATCATGAAAGTCCCACTTTCTCAACCTTGCCCCTTGAATGAGGCGTGGTGACCCTCAGATAAACCACCACCAGCTAACTTTCTCTCTCTCTAATGACCTATGGTCCTCTGGGACTTTATGTTCAGTTAATGACTTTAAGCTCAACAAAAAACAAAAATTAAAACTTCTGTTTTATCAAGACAGATCTCACTCTGGGATCAGTATCATCATCATCAGTTGGGATCATAAGTGAAAAAGTGAACCGTTATTGTTTGTATTTGATATCAAATTGCACATTTTTCATTTGTATCTGAGTTTGTTAATTGATAGAACCAAATTCAGAGTAATTCAGGGATAGCAGTATTAAACACCAATTTTAAAATTGCCTAATGAAAAGAAAATTTAAATGTGGATTATAATTACAGTATTTCAGAAGCAAAATAACCATCATGTGAAGATTTTAAAAGTGTAATCTGATTTGAACATGAAACCAGTGGTTAAGGAATGTGCATTCACTTGCAATTTTATAACTTACAAAGTTATTTGATAATAGGTAAAAGACATATTTAACAATAGAATGCTTGTAAATTTCCATTCTTAGTTATCTGGCTTGTTCTCTATCAACATCTCTAACTTGCATTTGAAAGATTTTGATGTTGTTTTGGGTGGGATTATATGATAGATTATAGAACACTCTGAACACAAGTGGTGAGTGAATTAGTGACTAAAGGGAGAATCTGGTTGAGGAGGCTGTCGTCCACGAGGGGAGTTGTGCAAATGGGAGGCGAGGTGATGAGTGGGTGGTCAGGGAGGATGATTGAGGGTTGGCGATGAGATGGAGTCCTGGAGGTGAATTGGGAAAATGGTGGTCAGGCAGGGATGTGGGATTTTCGTGGTGTCCGAATAGTGGGTGATTTGCTAAAGCAAATGGGACAAAGGGACTGTAGGTTCTGGCATGCGAAAAGGGGCAATGAGGGTGGTGGGGAGAATGAGGGTCCTGGAGGGGAGTGGGGGTCCAAGGGAGAGTCAGGGTGATGAATGAGTGTCAATGAGGGCCCAGGGCAAGGCTCTGTTCAGCCTCAAAGTAATGCTGTAGCCTGGTTAAAGGGCCTGGAGAACAGGCTGAGGAAAGAAGGAGGAGAACGATGAAAAGTGAAGAGAAAGGGTCACGGGCAGAGGAGTAAAGAATAGACAAAGGTAAAGAGTGTCAAGTCCAGTGGTGAAGCTCTATGGGGAAGGGGGTTGGCTGTTGAAAACTGGGAATGAGGGGGTGTTGGTGGAGGCTATGAGGATTGGAGGGGTAGTGATGGCAGGAATGTCTGAGTAGACGGGGTTTCGGTGGGATGGGGAATGTATTAAGAAATAATAATTAGATGTGCATAACTAACTATTTATTTTTAAAAAACTGAGGACGAGAGCAGTTTGCTGCTCGTGAAGTCTTCATCTCTGCAGCTAGTGGCTGGTGGCTGCCACCTTTAGTGGGCATGAAACCTAAAGGATACTGAGAGGTCTGAATAGTATGAGACACTAGGACCTAAGAGCACAGCCTCAAAGTGAAGGGATGACCCTTCAGAACTGAGATGAAGACAAATTTCTTCAGCCAGACGATGGTGAATCTATGGGACTCATTGCAGCAGTGGGCCTTATAAGCCAAGTCATTTAGTGTATTTAAGACAGAGATAGATAGGTCCTTGATTGTTAAGGGGATCAAATATTATGGAGAGAATGAGCTTGTGAAACATATTAGCCATGATCGAATGGTGGAGCAAACTCAGTAGTCCAAATGGTCTAATTCTGCTCTGATACTTTATGGTCTTATCTTGACTAATGTGGTTGGAAATTCCTGTCCAGTTTTTCTTTGTTGGGCGAAAGCTGTGGTCAGTATGAAAACGTATTTTCTGACCAAAGGGGTTTTCTTTTCCTTGACAGTCTGTTTTTAACAAGCCCAGACTCTTATCAAAATTTGCATTTATTGCTGAAGGCTTATTTTCGCACACAGGCAGCTTTTATGCAGGTTTTTCCAGAATGAGAAGTTTTTGCCTCCACCACCACCAAATTGAGTTGCAAATTCCTGGCACCCATTTAGTCAGCAATGAATTCCAGATGCCCAACCTGTTCTGGATAAAAACATTTTCTATCTAATTCATGCCATCTAATCGACCAAGATTGAATGTTAGATCAGACTTGATGGGCTGAATGTCCTAGTTCTGCCCCTGTATGTTATGAACTTATGAACTATCTGCCCGAAATCTAATTGTTTTCTCCTCTAGAGGAAACCAGCCTTCCCTGTCTACTTACCTGGGCCTCTTTTAATTTTACACATCTCACATAAATCACGCCTTAGCCTCCCTGTTCTAAGATAAACAACCTTGCCCATCCATTTGTTTGCAAAGCTAGGATTTTTCAAGTATTGCAGTAAACCACTTCTGCACCACTTCCAGAGCAGTTTTGTCCTCCTTGTAATGTGACGAGGCTATACACAGTTCTGGGGATCGGTTAGCTCTGTTGACCAGATGGCTGATTTGTGATGCAACAACAGGGGTTCAATTCCTGTACCTGGCTGAGGTTACTATGAAGGTTTCACCTTCTCAGCTTTGCCTGAGGTGTGCTGACCCTCAGGTTAAACCACCACCAGTCATCTGCCTTTGATCAGGTGAGCCATTGGGCCAAGGAGTTGTAGATGGAACTTAATTTAGGTAAACGTAGGGTGCTGCATTTTGGGCAGGCAATTCAGGGCAGGACTTATTCATTTAATGGTAAGGTTCTGGGCAGTGTTGCTAAACAAAGAGACCTTGGAGTGCAGGTTCATAGTTCCTTGAAAGTGAACTCACAGTTAGATAGGATAATGAAGAAGGCATTTGATATGCTTGCCTTTATTGGTCAGAGTATTGAGTACAAGAGTTAGGAAGTCATGTGGCTGTATATGGCATTGGTTAGGCCATTTTTGGAATGCTGCATGGAAGTCCGGTCTCCCTGCTATAGGAAAGACTTTTGAAATTTGAGAGGGTTCAGAAAAGATTTACAAGGATGCTTCCAGAGTTGGAATGTTTGAGCTATAACGAGAGGCTGAATAGGTTGGGACTATTTTCCCTGGAGCGTTGGGGGTTCAGTGGTGACCTTGTAGAGATTTATCAAATCATGATGAGCATGGATAAGAGAAATAGACAAGGTATTTTCCCCAGGGTGGGGGAGTCTAAAACTAGAGGGCATAGGTTTAACATGCGAGGGGAAAGATATAAGAGGGACCCAATGGGCAACCTTTTCCATGTAGAGGGTGGTGCGTGTATGGAATGAGTTGCCAGAGGAAGTGGTAGAGGCTGGTATAATTACAATATTTCAAAGGTATCTGGATGGGTATATGAATAGGAAGGGTTTAGAGGCATAGGGGTCAAATGGAACTAGATTTAGGATATCTGGTCGGCATGGATGAGTTGGACCGAAGGCTCTGTTTCTGTGCTGTATATCTCTGACTCTATAATCATGGCCATGGCCAGTGAATTGCACGCAGTCCTGTCTGTGATGACTTTAACTTGGCTGGCAATTTGGTTAATGTTAATTCTCAAAATTTGCTGAGGGACTTTGTGAAGGTGGTTACACTAAAGGACAAGGACTGGTAAGTAACTGCTTTTTGATGTTTTAAGGTGGTTAACACCTGATACCTTGTTATCTTAATCTTGCTGTTAGATACCATTGGTTGCTTGATTATTGCGGGAGAGACAAAAATAAAACTGAAGCCCAAAAGAGACAGACAGGAGGCTAGAAGGACACAGCAAGCCAGGCAGCATCAGGAGGTGGAGAAGTCGACGTTTTGGGTATAACCCTTCAGGACTAGGGGTGGGCGTAGGGGAAGCTACAGATAAAGGGGGTGGCGGGGGCAGGGTGGTGAAGTGGGGATAGATGAAGACAGGTAGACGGTATGGCCTGGTTGGTGGCAAGGAGGAGTGGAATGGAAGGTGAGGGGCTGGGAAGGGAGTTGGGGAATGGGAGTTGGGGAATGGGAAGGGAGGTTATTTGAATTTGGAAAACTCAACATGGAGTCCTCCAAGCTGTAGGCTGCCCAGGTGGAAGATGAGATTTTATTCCTCCAATTTGTGGTGTGCTTCATTGTGGCAATGGAGGTAGCTAAGGATGGTCATGTTGGAAAGGGAGTGGAAAGGGGAATTAAAATGGACGGTGACTGGGAGGTCTGGCCAGCCCCTGTGGTCCCGGCTGCGACGCTTGGCAAACTGTTCCCTAAGTTTACGCTCGGGTTCTCCGATGTAAAGACCACATCAGGAGCACCTGATGCAGTAAACTAAGATTATTGGGGGAACTTTGAATGGATTGAATATTGTAGAATTATATATAGTTCCATTCCTGATTTTATTAATGAGAAAAACCTTTAATGAAACTCCTAAATGTAGCTGAGTGATGTGCGATTCATTGTGAAGCTTCTGTACTGATGTTATAGAGTGGAATTAATAGATCCCTAACACCACATCAATGTTCTTTGCTTTATGTATGACTCTCTTCACTGAAGGAATTTCCCATTGACCTCCTTTGCTAGGATTCCCAAGTCTCTTTCTCATCATTTCAGTTCATTATTAAAAACTTTGTCTTGATTGTGTTGTGAATGGAATTGCATGTTTTGTTTGTTCATTTCATACCACAATACTTACATGAGTAAACAATATACTTGCAATGAAGTAGCTTTCCTTTGAAATGAACTGTGAATGGAGACAGTGCTTTTGCCCTTTGAGGTTGACTTTTGAAATAGATGTAGAATAGATGTTAATCTTAAAAGACTTCAGTTTCTGTTGTGATGTAAAACTCATACTACTTTCTTTCTTTCCCCAGGTTGAGCTGGTGAATATTGGTGGAACTGATATTGTGGATGGAAACCATAAACTGACACTTGGACTTATTTGGAGTATAATTCTACACTGGCAGGTGAGTAAGCATTTAATGGTTTGGCTCATTATGGGTGCTTGCCTATCTACTGAAAGATTCTGCCGCAGTTTCTATTGCCAAACAGATTTTAACAAATATCTCCTACTTATGAATGACATGGTCACTATCTCATGCAGTCCAAATAAACTTGACTGAATCATCCTGACTTAATGGGTAGTTGATAGAATGAATAAGATGCTCCTTAAAAGAACTAAATGTTCACTTAATGACTGAGCAATCATTTTTTATTACCTTCCAGAGTTTCTGGGTGGCACCGTGGCACAGTGGTTAGCATTGCTGCCTCACAGCGCCAGAGACCCGGGTTCAATTCCCACCTCAGGCAACTGTCTGTGGAGTTTGCACCTTCTCCCCGTGTCTGCGTGGGTTTCCTCCGGCTGCTGTAGTTTCCTCCCACAGTCCAGAAATGTTCAGGTTAGGTGAATTGACCATGCTAAATTGCCTGTAGTGTTGGATGAAGGGGTAAATGTAGGGGAATGGATCTGGGTGGGTTGCTCTTCGGAGGGTCGGTGTGGACTTGTTGGGCCGAAGGGCCTGTTTCCACACTGTAAGTAATCTAATCTAATCAGATATTGGTATAGTTTAACTTCAGTCTTGATTATGAGCTATTTTAACTTGACTAATCATGTATCATTTTCATACAGGTCAAGGATATAATGAAAGCTATTATGTCAGATCTGCATCAGACAAACAGTGAGAAGATTCTGCTGAGTTGGGTCCGTCAGTCAACCCGACCTTACAAACAAGTAAATGTTCTGAATTTTACAACCAGCTGGGCTGATGGGCTTGCTTTCAATGCCATTCTTCATAGGCACAGGTAGGTATTGATCAATAATTAAGTAAATAGCTGTGTTTTAAGATAGGAAAATGGTACTTGCATTGGACAATTTTAGAAATGTAACACCAAATGATTGTTGGTTGAAATGTTAACCTTGATATCCATTACTTTATTTCGATTATCACTTGACGACATCATCTGAAGGACGTCTATTCGTTTTCATATTGCTGCCACACTCAGCTGTAGGTCAATTCCTTCAATAAAATATGAGACTGCTTATCTGACATCCTAGTATTTAATGAGCAGAAATTTCCTCCAGTTAAATTGGTAAGACTGAAACCATTGGCAGGGACTTTCTGCTGTTCAATTGCTGCAGCACCAGATGGGAGTTGGAAGTTTATGATGGGCAAGTCCTTACGTCTGGAACCCTCTGAAAGTATCCCTTAAGTTGAAAAATTCAGAGGGTTCCACTGTAGTTAAGTAAATTATTATTTAGGAAAAGTGAGGGGATTAAATAATTCATATCATATGAGCGCATATTCAACTGACCGTTCCCATAATTACCATGCATGCCCTCAACTACACCTCCCCCAGGTGTCTTACGACCTGACACCCTGTTGAAGCTGTCTATAATGTTGAACCTTTTAAATCATTGAGTACAACAATTGACTGCTGTGAGAAAGGGGTCGTGCCTGTCTTTCCCTAACTATTGTGTCCTACTTGGAGCTATCAGATTTAAAATATGGTTGTGCATTTCTGGACAAACCCTAGTCATGATCATAATCTATCAGAAAGGCAGAGGTCTTTCTTTTTTTTTACTATTTTTATTAAAAACTTTTAAAAAATCTTTTACAAAAGCAACTATATATATATATAAAAATAGTAATGTACAAAAGGATAGAGATAGCACAACAGTATCATATCACAGAGGTCTTCCTTAATTTCAGCATCTTATATCCCTCAATTAGATCTTATTTTATTCTTCTAAACTCCAGAGAGTGTAGGCCTAAACTGCAAAATTTCTCTTCATAAGACAAATTCCTTACCTCTGGAATTAAACGAGTGAACCTTCTCTGAACTGCCTCTCATACAATGATATGCTCCCTCAAGAAAGGGGACAGGAATTGTATGCAGTACTCCAGGTGTGGTCTCCATAATGCCTTTTTCAGTTGCAGCAACACCTCCCGAAGTTTATAACCTATTCCTTTACCAAGAAATGCTGAAATTGCATTTATCTTCCTTTTTACCAGCTGTACCTGCATACCAGTTTTCTGAGATTCGTACCTGAGGACACACAGAACCCTCTGCACTAAAACACTCTGATGTTTCTCTCCCATTAGATAATACGTTGCCTTTCATTTCCTCTGACCAAAATGGATAACTTTACACCTGTCCACGTTAAACTTAACTGCTGAATTTTGATGCATTTACCTAACCTATCCATATCTATTGAAAAATGTCTTATTTGTTGAAACTTACTTTCTCTCTTATTTTAGTGTCATCTGCATATATAACTGTAGTACTTTCTATCCCTGCATCCAAATTAGTAATATAGATTATACTTAGTTGGGGTCTGAGGGTTGAACTCTGTGGCATCCCACTAGTTACATCTTGTCAATTAGAAAAAAGACCTATTTTTACCACTGATATAAGCTGAGCCTGTACCAACTCCTTTTGTAAGATAACTCATTAATTCCTGAAGTCTTTTTGTTGGATGATAGTGTCCCAATAATTACCTGGTTAAGATTATTCAATTCAAGGAAAGGGGATTGAGATGTAAGGCAGAAATTCGGGGAGCCAGGGTGGAAGCTTAGAGCTAGAGCAAAAGAGTTGTTATCTCTGTGCCACATGCTAGCGAGGCGAGGAACAGGGACACAGCAGTTGAACACGTGGATACAGGAATGGTACAGGAGGGAGGAATTCTGATATCTGGATAATTGGGGCTCATTCTAGGGTAGGTGCCACCTAGACAAATGGGGTGGTCTACACCTGAACCAGAGGGGTACCAATATTCTGGGGGGAGGTTTGCTAATGCTCTTTGGGAGGATTTAAACTAATTCAGCAGGGGGATGGGAACTGTATTTGTAGCTCAGGGTACAGGAGGTTGAGAGTAGTGAAGTCAGAAATAAGGTTTCAAAGTCGTAGGAGTATACCGGCAGGCAGGAAGCTGGTTTGAAGTGTGCCTACTTCAATGCCAGGAGCATCAGGAATAAGGTGGGTGAACTTGCAGCATGGGTTGATACCTGGGACTTTGTGGCCATTTCAGAGACATAGGTAGAGCAGGCAAACGAATGGTTATTGCAGGTTCCGGGATTTAGATATTTCAGTAAGAACAGGAAGGAGGTGAAAGAGGAGGAGGTGTGGCATTATTAGTCAAGGACAGTATTAGTCAAGGCAGAAAGGACGTTTGATGAGGACTTGTCTACTAAGATAGTATGGGCTGAGATTAAGGAGAGGTCACCCTGTTGGGTGTTTTCTATAGGCCTCCAAAAAGTTCCAGAGATGTAGAGGAAAGGATCCTGGATCGGAGCGAAAGTAACAGGGTAGTTGTTATGGAGGACTTGAACTTTGCTAATATTGACTGGAAATGCTATAGCTCAAGTACCTTAGATGGGACAGTTTTTGTCCCATGTGTGCAGGAGGGTTTCCTGACACAATATGTAGATAGGCCAACAAGGGGTGAGGCCACATTGGACTTGGTACTGAATAATGAACAGTGCCAGGTGTTACTTTGGAGGTAGGTGAGCATATTGGTGATAATGACTACGATTCGGTTAAGTTTACTTTAGCAATGGAATTGGACACATATATACCGCAGGGCAAGAGTTATAGCTAGGGGAAAGGCAATTATGATGTGATTAGGCAAGATTTAAGATGCATAGGATGGGAAAGAAAACTGCAGGGGATGGGCACAATTGAAATGTGGAGCTTGTTCAAGGAACAGCTACTGCGTGCCCTTGATAAGTATGTACCTGTCAGGCAGGGAGGAAGTGGTTGAGTGAGGGAGCCATGGTTTGCTTAAGAAGTTGAAGCTTTTGTCAAAAGAAAGGAGGCTTATGTAAAGATGAGACATGAAGGCTCAGTTAGGGTGCTTGAGAGTTACAAGCTAGCCAAGAACGACCCAAAGAGAGAGCTAAGGAGAGACAGGAGGGGACATGAGAAGTGTTGGCAGGTAGAATCAAGGCAAACCCTAAAATTTTCTATAGATATGTCAGGAATAAAAGAATGACGAGAGTAAGATTAGGGCCAATCAAGGACAGTTGTGGGAAGTTGTGTGTGGAATCCGAGGAGATAGGAGAGTTGCTAAATGAATATTTTTCATCAGTATTCACACTGGAAAAAGACAATGTTGTCGAGGAGAATACTAAGATACAGGCTACGAGACTAGACTGGATTGAGGTTGTAAGAACGAGGTGTTAGCAATTCTGGAAAGTGTTGAAATAGAAAAGTCCTCTGGGTTGGATGAGATTTATCCTAGGATTTTCTGGGAAGCCAGGAAGGAGATTGCAGAGCCTTTGACTTTGATCTTTTATGTCATCATTGTCTACAGGAATAGTGTCAGAAGACTGGATGACCACAAATGCTGTCCCCTTATTCAAGAAGGGGAGTAGAGACAACCCTGGAAATATAGACTAGTGAACCTTACTTTTGGTTGTGGGTAAAGTGTTGGAAAGGATTATGAGAAAGAGGACTTAGAATCATCGAGAAAGGACTAATTTAATTAGGGATAATCAACATGATTTTGTGAAGGGTAGGTCGTGCTTCACAAACATTATTGAGAAGTTGACCAGGCAGCTGGATGAGGATAAAGTAGTTGATGTGTATATAGATTTCAGTAAGGCATTTGATAAGGTTCCCCATGGTAGGCTGTTGCAGAAAATGCGGAGGCTGGGATTGAGGGTTATTTATTGGTTTGAATAAGAAGTTGGCTAGCTGAAAGAAGACAGAGGGTGGTGGGGTTGATGTCCATCCTGGAGTTCAGTTACTAGTGTTGTACAGCAAGGATTTTGTTTTGGGGCCACTGCTGTTTGTCATTTTTATAATAGATCTGGATGAGGGCATAGAAGAATGGGTTAGTAAATTTGCAGATGACATGAATGTCAGTGGTGTTGTGAACAGTGCGGAAGAATGTTGTAGGTTACAGAGGGACATAGATAAGCTGCAGAGCTGGGCTGAGAGATGGCAAATGGAGTTGAATGCGAATAAGTGTGAGGTGATTCACTTTGGAAGGAGTAACAAGAATAGAGAGTACTGGGCTAATGGTAAGATTCTTGGCACTGTAGATGAGCAGAGAGATCTCTGTGTCCATGTGCAGAGATCCCTGAAAATTGCCACCCAGATTGATAGGGTTGTTAAGTTGGCATGCGCTGTGTTAGGCTCTATATGGGTAGAGGGATTGGGTTTGGGAGCTATGAGGTCATGTTGCAGCTGTACAAAACTCTGGTGCAGCTGCACTTGGAGTATTGCATACAGTTCTGGTCACCGCATTATAGGAAGGATGTGGAAGCATTGGAAAGGGTGCAGAGGCGACTTATCTGAATTTGCCTGGTATGGAGGGAAGGTCTTCTGAGGAAAGGCTGAGGGACCTGAGTCTGTTTTGTAAGAGAGAAGAAGGTTAAGAGGTGAGTTAATAGAGACCATCAGGATGATCAGAGGATTAGATAGGATGGACAGTGAGAACTTTTTTCCTCGGATGGTGATGGCTAACACGGGGGGACATCACTCTAAACTGCGGCGTGATAGATAGAGGACAGATGAGAGAGGTAGGTTCTTTACACGGAGAGTAGTAAGGGCGTGGAATGCAGTGCCTACAACAGTAGTAGACTCGCCAACTTGAAGGGCATTTAAATGGTCATTGGATAAATATATGGATGATAATGGAATAGTGTAGGTTAGATGGGCTTCAGAATCGGTTTCACAGGTCAGCGCAACATCGAAGGCCAAAGGGCCTGTACTGCGCTGTAACGTTCTGAGTTCTTTAAGGAAGACTAACGAATGAACCCGAACCTTATTGGGCTGTAGAGTTACTTTCTACAGTTGGGCGTCCTCTTGCATTGCAGTAGTTGTGTCCCTATCCCTGGAGTGAGAGACCTTGGTTCAAGTCTCACCTACTCCAGAGGTGTGTATTAACATGTTTAAATAGGTTAATTAGAAAAATGGGCTGTATAAAAAATGGCTATTTATGTTGGGATCCTCTTGTGGCACAGTGATAGTGTCCCTACCCCTGGACCAAGAGGCCTGGGTCAAGTCCCATATCCACCAGAGATGTGTAATAACGTCTCTGAACAGGTTGATAAAAAAATTGGTTAAACTTTAAAAAGAAATTTGTTGCTGTTGTCAAGTACACGGAGCCGAACATTTGCTATTTTTCATTACATTTGATAACTGTTCTGGTTAGAGATTCCATCAGCTACAGGACACTCAAACTGTCATGTAGAATTGTGTGAAATTATGCTTTTTATTTGGAAAGATTTAAACAATGAATACTTTCTACTTAATTCTACTTTCACTCAAAATTCACCTCATCCCTAAGATAGTAATGAGGAAATGTTTTATTATCTGAAAAGTGAGCCATTCTTTCCCACTTCTAATGAATGATTTCTTACACTTTCTATATTTATACGAAGCTAATCTTAACCAGAAGAGAAATTAAATGCTTAAATATAGAACTGAGCTTCAAGTTTTCTCTTTTTCCCTTTACCATTTATTTAAGAATACAAACCACTCAAATAAACAATTGTTATAAATATTCAAGCCTCTCATATGATTTGTATAAGAGGAGGATACAAGAAGTATTATGAGCATTGTTGATCTTCTGCTCAACTAATTGGCAGGTTTTGTTAGGCCATTTGACCCAGATGACATGGGCCTGTCATTACCTGACATCCACACCCATGTGCCACTGTGTACTAGTGAGGGAATAGTGATGATGCTTTGTCTTGTGTGGCAATTTCTTGCCAAATATGAGAACTGATCTGGAAATGAGCCTTGAGACCTGCTGGTATTTTGTATTCAGTTATCGCTGAGATCTAGCCATAGTCAGGATCATTTCTAAATTAAAACTATTCATCTGCATCATTTTGTTTTTTAAACTAAGCAATGTTTTGAGATTGTGCCTCTCTCCCAGACCAGGTTTGTTCAGCTGGGATAAAATTACGAAAATGTCTGCAGTGAATCGCCTGGAACATGCTTTTGACATGGCTAAAAAGCACTTGGAGATAGAAAGACTGCTGGACCCTGAAGGTTAGCTACTCTTTGATGTTAGTTCTCATAGAATCATAGAATCCCTGCAGTGTGGAAACAGTTCATTTGGCCCAACAAGTCCATTCTGACCCTCCAAAGATCAAACCACCCAGACCCATTTCCCTACCATATATTCTATATATACCCCTGACTAATGCAGCTAACCTGTGCAGGAGGGTTTCCTGACACGGTATGTAGACAGACCAACAAGAGGCAAGGCCAAATTGGATTTGGTACTGGGTAATGAACCCAGCCAGGTGTTAGATTTGGAGGTAGGTGAGCACTTTGATGGTAGTGACTACAATTCAGTTATGTTTACTTTAGCGATAGAAAGGAATAGGTATATACCACAGTTATAGCTGGGGGAAAGGCAGTTATGATGCGATTAGACAAAATTTAGAATGCATAGAATAGAGAAGGAAACTGCAGGGGATTGGCATTGAAATGTGGGGCTAATTCTATGAACAGCTATTGTGTGTCATTGATAAGTTTGATTCTGTCAGGCAGGGAGGAAGTGGTTGAGCAAGGGAGCCGTGGTTTATCAAAAAAGTTGAATCCCTTGTCAAGAGGAAGAAGAAGGCTTATGTTCGGATGAGTTTGAAGGCTCAGTCAGGGCGCTTGAGAGTTACAAGTCAGCCACGAAGGTCCTAAAGAGAGAGCTAATAAGAGACAAGAGGGGGCACAAGACATTGTTGGCAAATAGGATCAAGGAAAACCCTAAAGCTTTCTATAGGTATATCAGGAATAAAAGAATTGTCCTAATCTTACTCTAGTCAATCAAGGATAGTAGTGGGGAGTTGTGTGTGGAGTCCAAGGAGATAGGATATGCATGAAATGAATATTTTTCATCAGTATTCATACTGGAAAAAGACAATATGTTGTCGAGGAGAATACGGAGATACAGGCTACTAGACTAGAGGGGATTGATGTTCACAAGGATGAGGTGTTAGAAATTCTGGAAAGTGTGAAAATAGCTAAGTCCCCTGGGCTGGATGGGATTTATCCTAGGATTCTCTGGGAAGCTAGGGAGGAGATTGCAAAGTCTTTGGTTTTAATTTTTATGTCATCATTGTTTATGAGAGTAGTTCCAGAAGACTGGAAGATAGCAAATGTTGTCCCCTTGTTCAAGAAGGGGTGTAGAGACAATCCTGGTAATTATAGGTCCGTGAGCCTTATTTCGATTGTGGGTAAAATGTTTGAAAAGGTTATAAGAGATAGAATTTATAATCACCTAGAGAGGAATAACTTGATGTGGTATAGCCAGCATGGTTTTGAGAAGGGTAGGTCGTGCCTCACAAATCTTATTGAGTTCTTAGAGAAGTTAACCAAACAGGTGAATGAGGGTAAAGTAGTTGATGTGGTGTACGTGGATTTCAGTAAGGCATTTGATAAGGTTCCCCATCGTAGGTTATTGGAGAAAATACGGAGGCATGGGAATGAGGGTGATTTAGTGGTTTGGATAAGAAATTGGCTATCTGAAAGAAGACAGAGGTTGGTGGTTGATGGGAAATGTTCATCCTGGAGTTCAATCATTGGTGGTGTACCGCAAGGATCTGTTTTGGGGCCACTGCTGTTTGTCATTTTTATAATTGTTCTGGAGTGTGTAGAAAGATGAGTTAGTAACTTTGTGGATTACTCTAAGATCGGTGGAGTTGTGGATTGTGCGGAAGGATGTTGTAGGTTATAGAGGGGCACAGATAAGCTGCAGAGCTGGGTTGAGAGGTGGCAAATGGAGTTGAATGCGGAAAAGTGTGAAGTGATTCACTTTGGAAGGAGTAACAGGAATACAAAATTATGGGCGAATGGTAAGATTCTTGGTAGTGTGGATGAGCAGAGATGTCTGTGTCCATGTGCACATATCCCTGAAAGTTCACCTCCAGGCTAATGGCGTTGTTAAGAAGGCATATGGTGTGTTAGCTTTTATTGGTAGAGGGATTGAGATTCGGAGCCATGTGGTCATGTTGCAGCTATACAAAATTCTGGTGTGGCCACACTTGGAGTATTGCGTACAGTTCTGGCCGCTGCATTATAGGAAGGATGTGGAAGCTTTAGAAAGGGTTCAGAGGAGATTTACTTGGATGTTGCCTGGTATGGAGGGAATGTCTTCTGAGGAAAGGCTGAGGGACTTGAGACTGTTTTCATTAGAGAAAAGAAGGTTAAGAGGTGACCTATCAACAATGTAAAATGCTAATTTCCAATGCACAATGGATTTAAGTTCAACCTGGAAAGGAACCGCTTGGATTGATGAACAAAGCACAAATAAAATTTACAGCCCAGGAACAGGCCCTTCAGCCCTCCAAACCTGAGCAGATCCAAATCCACTGTCTAAACCTATTGCCCAATTCCTAAGCATCTGTATCCTCTGCTCCCCACCTACACATGCATTTGTCCAGGCACTTACCAGCCTCTGTGTGAAGTACTTGCTGCGTATATACCCCTTAAACTTTCCTCCTCTCAGCTTGAACGCATGACCTCTCGTTATTGAATCCCTCACCCTGGGAAAAAGCTTATCACTATCTACCCTATCTATACCTTTCATGATTTTGTAGACCTCAATCAGGTCCCCCCATAATCTTCTATTTTCTAATGAAAACAAACCTAATCTACTCAACCTCTCTTCATAACTAACACCTTCAAAACCAGACAACCTCCTCGTAAACCTTATCTGTACCCTCTCCAAAGTGTCCACATGCTTTTGGTAACGTGGCGACCAGAACTCGACGCAGTCTTCTAAATGTGGCTGAATCAAAGTCTTGTACAATTTTAACATGACCTGCCAGCTCTTATATTCAATACCCCGTCTGATGAAGGCAGGCATACCATATGCTTTCTTGACCACTCTATTCACCTAGCAGCCACCTTCAGGGTACAATGGACCTGAACTTCCAGATCTCTCTGCCCATCAACTTTTCCCAAGACTCTTCCATTTACAGTATAGTTCGCTCTAGAATTAGACTTCCCAAAATGCATCATCTCAAATTTGCCTTGATTTAACTCCATCTGCCACTTCTCCACCCAACTCTCCAGTCTATCTATATTCTCCTGTATTCTTTGACAGTCTTCAATGCTTTCTGCTACTGCACCAATCTTCGTGTCATCTGCAAACTTGCTGATCATACCAACAGTGCCTGCTTCCGGATCATTTATGTATATCACAAACAACAGTGGCCCCAGCAGTGATCCCTGTGGAACACCACGAGTCATTTTTCTCCATTTCAAGAAACTCCCTTCAACTACTACTCTCTCCTGTTGCTCAACCAGTTCTTTATCCACCCAGCTAATTCACCCTCCATACCATGTGACGTCACTTTCTCTATTAGTTTACCATGGGAAACCTTATCAAACACCTTACTAAAGTCCATGTATATGACATCAACAGGCCTTCCTTCATCTATCAACTTAGTCACTTCCTCAAAGAACTCTATTAAGTTGGTAAGGCACAACCTCCCCCGCACAAAACTATATTGCCTATCACTGATTAGCCCATTCTTTTTCAAATATAAATAGATTTTATCCCTCAGTACCTTCTCCAGCAACTTTCCCACCATGGATGTCAGGCTCAGTGGTCTGTAGTTACCTGGAATATCCCTACTACCCTTCTTGCACCTCACCTGTATTTAAGGATGCTACAAAGATATCTGTCAGGGCCCCAGCTATTTCCTCTCTCGCCTCCCTCAGCAACCTAGGATAGATCCCATCTGGTCCTGGGGATTTGTTCACCTTAATAACCTCTAGCCTACCCAACACATCTTCCCTCCTTATGTCAATGTGATCCAGAGTAAACAAACTTTTATCTCTAATCTCAGCATTCATCACCTCCGTTCTCAGTGAACACTGATGCAAAGAAGTGATTTAGAATCTCACCCATTTTTTCAGGTTCGACTCACAGCCTGCCTTCCTTATCCTTTAGTGGACCAACCCTTTCTCTAGTTGCCCACTTGTTTCTTATATAAGAATAAGACGCTTTGGGATTCTCCTTAATTCTACTTGCTAAAGGTATTTCATGACCCCTTTTAGCTCACTTGATTCCTCGTTTTAGACTTGTCCTATTCTCTCGATATTCCTCCAGGGCCCGTTCTGTTCTTAGTTGCCTGGACCTTAGGTACGCTTCCTTTTTCCTCTTGACTAGTCATACGATTTCTCCTGTCATCCACGGTTCACGAATCTTGCCTTTCCTATCCTTTGCTTTCAACGGGATGTGCTTAAACTGCACTATCTTTAATCTATCATTAAAATGTGGACTTCCCTTCAAATAACGTGTCCAATCCACATGTCCGAACTCTTGCCTAATTTTGATTTGATTGGCCTTGGCCCAGTTTTGTACTCTTCCCTTAGGACCACTCTCATCTTTATCTATGAGTATTCTAAGACTTACATAATTGTGGTCATTGTTCCCAAAGAAATCCCCCACTGCAACTTTTACCACCTGGCCTGACTCATTCCCCAATACCCCAATATAGTCCCTTCCCTTGTTGGACTATTGACATACTGCTCTAGAAATCTCTCCTGGACGCTTCTTACCAATTTTGCCCAATCCAAACCTCTGACACTAACCATATCCCAATCAATGTTGGGAAAATTAAAATCACCCATCACCACCACCCTGTTGCCTCTCCATCTTTCCATAATCTGTTTACCTGTTTGTTCTTCTACTTCACACTCACTGTTGGGAGGCCTGTAATACAGCCTCAATAATGTAACTGCACCCTTATTATTTCTCAGCTCTACCCATAATACCGCATTACTCAAATGCTTTGCTGCTTTCTGTTGATATGTCTGGGTTTCCTTGGGTTGGCGATGCCACAGAGTCATAGAGATGTACAGCATGGAAACAGCCCTTTCGGTCCAAACCATCCACGTCGACCAGATATCCCAACCCAATCTAATCCCACCTGCCAGCACCTGGTTCATGTCCCTCCCAACCCTTCCTATTCATATACCCATCAAAATGCCTCTTAAATGTTGCAATTGTACCTGCCTCCACCACTTCCTCTGGCAGCTCATTCCATACACGTACCACCCTTTGCGTGAAAAAGTTGCCCCTAAGGTCTCTTTTATATCTTTCCCCTCTCACCCTAAACCTATGCCCTCTAGTTCTGGACTCCCTAACCCCGGGGAAAAGACTTTGCCTATTTACCCTATCCATGCCCTTCATAATTTTATAAACCTCTATAAGGTCACCCCTCAGCCTCTGATGCTCCCGCGAAAACAGCCCCAGCCTGTTCAACCTCTTTCTATAGCTCAAATCCTCCAACCCTGGCAACATCCTTGTCAATCTTTTCTAAACTCTTTCAAGTTTCACAACTTATTTCCGATAGGAAGGAGACCAGAATTGCACACAATATTCCAACAGTGGCCTAACCAATGTCCTGTACAGCCGCAACATGACCTCCCAACTCCTACAATGTAGTGGGACAATTGAGGAATAGTGGAAGACTTTCAAAGTGATTTTTCATAGTGCTCAGGAAAAGTATGGGAGAAAGTGAGGTCTGCAGATGCTGGAGATCAGAGTGTGGTGCTGGAAAAGCACAGCAGGTCAGGCAGCATCCGGGGAGCAGGAGAATCGACATTTCGGGCAAAAGTCCTTCATCAGAAATGTAAAAGAGTATCCTAGTGAGAAGGAAGGACTGTAGGAAAATGGATAATCAGCTCTGGATATGTAAGGAAATATCAGGTGATATTACATTGAAAGCTAGGGCATACAAAGTGGCGAAGAATAATGGGAAACTAGAGGATTGGGGAAATCTTCAAAGGTCACCATGAATAACATCATATGGGAAGGTAAGAGGGATTTGAGAGTAACCTAGCTCAGAATATAAAGGCAGATCACAACAGTTTCTGCAAATATATAAAACAAAAAGAGTAGCCAATGTAAACATTAATCCTTCAGAAAATGAGATGGGGGTTTAATATTGGGGAATGAGGAAATGGCCAAGGTACCGAACAGGTATTTCGTGTTGGTCTTCACAATGGAAGACATAAATAATTGATGACAAGGAGGCTATGCAGGTGAGGACCTAGAAACAATCATCACGAAGGAGGTGGCGTTGGGCAAACTAATGAAGCTAAGGGTGGACAAGTTTCCTGGCCCTGATGGAATGCATCCCAGGGTGCTCAAAGAGTTGGTGGGAGAAATAGGAAATGCACTTGTGGTAATTTTCCAAAATTTACCTGGGGCAGTTCCAGCAGATTGGAAACAGCAAATATGGCGCCACAGTTTAAAAAGGGAGGTGGACAAAAGGAGGGAACTACAGGCACATTCGCTTAACTTCTGTCAAGGGGAAAATGCTTGAATCATTATTAAGGAATAGGTGGCAAGTCATCTGGAGAGAATTTGTCTCACTGGGCTGACACAGCATGGGTTCATGAAGGGCAGGTCATATTTAAATAATTTACTGGAATTCTATGAAGATATTATGAGTAAGGTGGACAATGGGGACCCAATGGATGTCATGTACCTAGATTTCCAAAAGGTGTTAGAAAAGATGCTGCTGTATAAGGTAAAGCTGTGAGGCATTATGAGTAATGTTGTGGTTCTGTTCGCCGAGCTGGGAATTTGTGTTGCAGATGTTTCGTCCCCTGTCTAGGTGACATCCTCAGTGCTTGGGAGCCTCCTGTGAAACGCTTCTGTGGTGTTTCCTCCGGCATTTATAGTGGCCGGCTTGTCTTTACCACACTTCTTAAACAGTGGCACCATGTTTGCCAACCTCCAGTTTTCCAGCACCTCACCTGTTACTATCGATGATACAAATATCTCAGCAAGCGGCCCAGCAATCACTTCTCTAGCTTCCCACATAGTTGTCGTGTACACCTGATCAGGTCCTGGGGATTTAACCACCTTTACCCGTTTCAAGACATCCCGCACATCCTCCTCTGTATTCTGGACATTTTGCAAGGTGTCATCATCTATTTCCCTACAGTCTATATCTTCCATATCCTTTTCCACAGTAAATACTGATGCAGAATACTCATTTAGTATCTTCCCCATTTTCTGCAGCTCGACACAAAAGCCGCCTTGCAGATCTTTGAGGGGCCCTTGTTACCCTTTTGTCCTTAATGTATTTGTAAAAACTCTTTGGATTCTCCTTAATTCTATTTGCCAAAGCTATCTCATGTCTCCTTTTTGCCCTCCTAATTTCCCTCTTAAGTATACTCCTACTTCCTTTATACTCTTCTAAGGATTCACTCGATCTATCCTGTCTATACCTTACATATGCTTCCTTCTTTTTCTTAACCAATCCCTCAATTTATTTAGTCACCCAGCATTCCCTATACCTACCAGCTTTTCCTTTCACCCTGACAGGAATATACTTTTTCTGGATTCTCGTTATCTCATTTCTGAAGCCTTCCCATTTTCCAGCCTTCCCTTTACCTGCGCACATCTGCCTCCAATCAGCTTTTGAAAGTTCTTGCCTAATACTGTCAAAATTGGTGTTTTTCTAATTTAGAACTTCAACTTTTAGATCTGGTCTATCCTTTTCTATCACTACTTTAAAACTAATAGAATTATGGTCGATGGCGGTGACATCATTTCCAGTTCGTTTTCTCAGTGGGTGGTAAATGGGGTCCAAGGCAATGTGTTTGTTGATAGAGTTCCAGTTGGAATGTCGTACTTCTAGGAATTTTCATGTGTGTCTCGTTTCTCTACTTGTGGGGTTGGGTCTATTACCACTTGTTGGTTAGTGTTGGTATCTGCAAGACAACCAACTCACAGAAGGAATCCAGCAAACTATCAGACAGGTACTGGTAACAACATTAAGCAGGAAAAGGAAGAAAACACACTCAATACACAAGAAAGGAAAGCACTAGAAAGACTAAAAGATAAAAACATTGTTATCCTACTGGAGGATAAAGGATGCTTGATTGTCATTTTAAATCAAAGAGACTACATTGAGAAAGCGAATGCACTATTTGCAGATATCAACACTAACCAACAAGTGGCGATAGACCTGACGCCACAACTAGAGAACCAAATCACAGCCCTACTCAAAAAACTACAGAAATCTGGAGGAATAAATAAGACCAACTTCCAAAAAAAAGAAATCATACAGATTCACCACACCACGCTTCTACAGATTACCCAAAATTTACAAAACAGGAGCACCCCCCACATTCCTTCCTCCCCCCCCCCTCCTCCTGTCAGCTCAGACAATGCATTAAATGTGGAGGGTTTGAGTCTGTCTTTGTCTTAACATAGAGTCAGACTTGTTTTATTTCCAAAGTACAAATTTATAAAATGTCACATTGACTGACTGCCTACAGAATGCATGCTTTTTGAACAAAATAGAATGTATGTGCAAATGCAAATTCACCCCATAGACTTTTGTGTGTGTGTGTGTGTGTGCGCGCGCGCGCACGAGAGGGCAAGTGCATGTGTGTGTGGGAGGGGGAGAAAGTGTGTGAGTTTGAGTGTGTGCACGTCTGCTTGATTTAAGTGTCTCTCTCTCACACACGTTCACATGCAACACTCTCTGACAGGCATATACTCTGTCACACTTGCAGACATACTCTATCAAGCGTGTACACACACACACACAACACTCTGTCTCTCGCTGTCTCTCTCTCTCTCTCTCGATCAGTAGGGGAATCAAGAGTTACCTAGACAAGGCAGGAAAGTGAACATGTAGAATGTCAGATCAGCTAAGATCCAATTGAATGTCGGAGCCGGCTGGAGGGACCACACCACACTCTCGATCTCTCGCTCTCTTGATGAGTAGGGGAATCAAGAGTTACAGAGACAAGACAGGAAAGTGAACGTGTAGAATGTTGGATCAGTTAAGATCCAATTGAATGTTGGAGGAGACTGGAGGGGCCAAAAGGCCTACTCGTGTTCCTATTTCTTATGGTTTTATTTCACCTTTTTTTTTTAAATCCAATGATAAAACCTTCAGTTATCTCGGGGCTGTGACTTGAAAGAAATTCTGGGATTTATATATTAATCAGTTGAAACATGCAGCCCCATTCTAAGTGATTAAAGGCTTAACAGCCATCTAGGTTTGCCTAATACATTGTACCAGTTGTATGACATTTTGATCTTTTACTAGCCTTTTCCTTACGACTCTAGATTAAAGTCCATGAAGACCTTGACATGTCACCTTGCAATTCCAATAATTTGGAGAAAGTGATGACTGCAGATCACAGTCGAAGAGCACATGATGCTGGAAAAGCACAGCCAGTCAGGTAGCATCCGAGGAGCAGGATAGTCGCTGTTTCAGGCATAAGCCCTTCATCTTGATGAAGGGCTTATGACTGAAACGTCAACTCTCCTGCTCCTCGGATGCTGCCTGACCGGCTATGCTTTTCCAGCACCACATTCTTCAGCTCCAACAATTTGCTTAGTAGCACTTCTCCAGTGATTGTAATTTTTTTGAGTTCCTCCTTCCTTTCCATTTCCTGATTAATAGTCATTTCTGGGATGTTACTTTCAATCCTCTACAGTGAATGCATACAAAGCACCTGATTAGTTCATCTACCGTTTCCTTATTCTCCATTGTTAAGTTCTCAGATGAACTTTCAATAAGAACAGTGCTCGCTTTAATAACTCTTCGTTTAAAAATATTTAAAGAAGCTCATACTGTCTGTTTGTATATTGCTCTATTTTTCCTTCTTTATGGATCTTTCTGTATTTAGTTTTTGCTGTTTTTGTATTCTGTAAGATCTTCTGACCTGGCACAGATCTTTGTCCAGTTATATTTTTGAGTTTGACACTATCATTAAGTTTTTAGGTTAATCACATATTATGGATGCTCCTATTTTCCTTTCTTGTTGGGATATATCTATACTGCGGAGAAAGTGAGGTCTGCAGATGCTGGAGATCAGAGCTGAAAATGTGTTGCTGGAAAAGTGCAGCAGGTCAGGCAGCATCCAGGGAACAGGAGAATCGACGTTTCGGGCATAAGCCCTTCTTCAGGAATCAGGATTCATTGACAACCTAATGGTAAAGGCACCGCGAGGTAGCAGCGATCATGATATAATTGAATGCTACATTCTGTTTAAGGGAGAGAAGAGTCAGCCCTAGACTAGTAATTTAACTTTAATAACAGGCAATTATGAGGGCATAATAGCAGAGTTGGCTAAAATGAACCAGTAAATTAGGTTAAGGGATAGGTTGCAGTGGCAGATGTTTAAGGGGATATTTTACAATATGCAGTATAGATGTAAATGTGTTGCTGGAAAAGCGCAGCAGGTCAGGCAGCATCCAGGGAACAGGAGAATCGACGTTTCGGGCATAATAATTGCCTGTTATTAAAGTTAAATTACTAGTCTAGGGCTGACTCTTCTCTCCCTTAAACAGAATGTAGCATTCAATTATATCATGATCGCTGCTACCTCGTGGTGCCTTTGCCATTAGGTTGTCAATGAATCCTATTTATTGTATCGCACCCTGTCTAGTAGCCCACTGTCTGGTTGGCTTCAGAATGTGCTGTTCTGTAACAAATGGAATGGAGGTCACTGCTCATTTTCTCTAAACTCCAATGACTACCCACCCAACATACTCAATCTTTTCTCATAATAAAATCCCCCTCATACCTGGTATCAGCCTAAGAAACCTTCTTTGGACTGCCTTCCATGTGAACTCATATATTGACATTGTTTTTTCACAATGTTATTGTGTCTGCGTTAAGTGACAATATTTCAATACCAATATAAGTTGTAACCAAGTTAAATCTGAAATTTTAATACTGTTAAATAGGGGGTCTATTTGTGCCAATCAAATGTTGCTTTAATGGTTTGTTACTGGTGATTGTGAATAGATTAATAAAAAAAAAGTGATTCTCCCATGGAGCCTGAAATTATTTGTATTGACTTAATTGGCTTTTCACAGCTTTGAAATGGGCTGCCCAATTGCATGTTACGTCAACCATTTGAGGCATTAACTGTCAGTGATAATGAATAAATTTATTCATGGTGGGTTTAGTTATATTCGGTATTCTTTACGTATGTTATTCCAACTGTTTGACTAATTATTTTCAGACTTGAACAATTTGTTAACTGAGATGGTTGTCTTTTTTTAATTCCTTCGTGGGATAGAGTGTTGCAAGCAAGCCAGCATTTATTGCATACCTGTTTAATTATTCTTTAGAAAATAGTGTGGTGGGCTACTATCTTGAAATGCAGCAGTTTAAGTGATGAAGGTACTGTTAGCTCGTGTATTCTATGATTTGGCAGTGGAAAACCAGAGGATTGGGAAGCTTAGAAAGACCAACAAAAAGAATTAAGGAGGGTGAAGATTAAATATGAGGAGGGTAAGCTAGCCAGCAGTATGAAGGAAGACTGTAAGAGTTTCTTTAGACATATAAAGGGTAAAAGAGAGGCAAAAGTAGACATTGGGCTGCTGGAAAATGATATTGGAGAGATAGTAGTGGGGAACAAGGAAATGGCTGAGGAACTGAGTAATTACTTTGTGTCAGTCTTGATGGGGAAAGACATAACTAATATACCAAAAATTCAAAGAGAGTTGGGAGCAGAGCAGTCGGGGCCATCACCAAAGAGAAGGTGCTAGAAAAACTAAATGGCCTGAAGGTGGATAAACCACTTGGACTACACCTCAAAGTTCAAAGGGAGATAGCAGATGTGTTAGTGGTGATCTTTCATGAATTGCGAGTATCGGCAAGAATCCCAGAGGACTGGAAAATCGCTAACATGACACCCCTGTTTAAAAAGAGAAAGGCAAAAGACAGAAAATTACAGACCGATGAACCTAACCTTAGTTGTGCGTAAGATCCTGGAATCCATTGTGAAGGATGAGATTTCTGAATCCTTGGAAGTGTAAAATAGGGCAGAGTCAGCATGGTTTCATCAAGGGGAGGTCATGCATGATAAATCTGCTAGAATTCTTTTGAGGAAGTAACAAGCAGGTTAGATCAAGGAGAGCCAATGGCCTTTGACATGGTGCCGTACAGAAGGCTACTGAGTAAGATAAGGGCCCATGGTGTTAGAGGCAAGGTGCTAGCATGGATAGAAGCTTGGCTGTTTGGCAGACAGCAGAGAGTGGGCATAAAAAGGTCTTCTCAGGATGGCAGTCGGTGACAAGTGGTGTTCTGCAAGACTCTTTGTTGGGACCACAGCTGTTCACTTTCCACATTAAGGATCTACAGGAAGGAACTGAGGGCATTTTGGCTAAGTTTTCAAATGATACAATGGTAAGTAGAGGGATAGGTAGCATTGCGGAGGCGGGGAGACTGCAGAAGGATTTGGATAGGTTAGGAAAGTGGGCAAAGAAATGGCAGATGAGCTACAACGTGGGAAAGTGTGAGGTCATGCACTTTGGTAGGAAGAATAGAGGGATGGACAATTTTCTAAATGGGGAGAAAATTCAAAAGTCTGAAATGCAAAGGGACTTTGGGAGTTCTTATCCAGGAATACTTGCAGGTTGAGTCTGTGGTTGGGAATGCAAATACAATGATGGTATTTATTTTGAGAGGACTTGAATACAAAAACAGTGATGTACTTCTGAGGCTGTATAAGGCTCTGGTCAGACTGCATTTGGAATACTGTGCACAGTTTTGGGCCCCATATCTTAGGAAGGATATATTGGGCTTGGAGCATATTCAGAGGAGGTTCACGAGAATGAGAAGCTTAACATATGTGTCTATACTGACTGGAGTTTAGAAGGATGAGGGGGGGATCTAATTGTAACGTACAGAATAGTGAATGGCCTGGACAGAGGAGATATTGGGAAGATATTTTGATAGGTTGGAAAGACCAGGACCCAAGGACACAGCCTTAGAATAGAGGGAAGACCTTTTAGAACAGTGATAAGGAGAAGCTTCTTCAGTCAGAGAGTGGTGAATCTATAGAATTCATTACCACAGAAGGCTGTGAAGGCCAGGTCATTAAGTATTTTTAAAACCGAGAGAGATAGGTTCTTGACTATCAAGGGGATCAAGGGTTAGGGGGAGAAAGTGGGAGAATAGAGTTGAGGAACTTATCAGCCATGATTGAATGGCAGAGCAGACCCAGTGGGGTGAATGGCCTAATTTCTGCTCTTATGTCCTACGGTATTTTGGCCTTATTTTGTACCAGCAGCAATGATCCATTTCCAAGTCACGATAGTGTCTGAACTGGAGAGGAACTTGTAGATGGTGATGTTACCATGCCCTTCTCCTTTTAGATGGAATGACTTGAAGTATTGCAAGGTACGATATTTTGGTTTGTTGGGTTGCTGTAGTGCACCTTGTAGATGGAATACGCTGGACAGATGGTGTAACAGGAACAAAGGCAGTGAAGGTTGAAGGCAACAGATGAGGCACAAATCTTACTTTGCCTTTTTCCTGGATGGTGATAGATAATCCGTTCAATTCCTGACTTGTATCCCACTGCCATAGTGTTAAGGGTTTCGATGGAGAGGAATTTGTTAAGTATGGACAGGTACACAATCCTTTATCCGAAATCGTCAGGGCCAGCTGTTTTTCGGAATTCGGAATTAATGTAGTGCCCCCTGTAAGGTCCAGGGCAGCACCCCGTAATCAAACATCAATACTGCAGCAAAAATGTAGTAGTGTTCACACTAAGTGGGACAAATAAAGACTAGAAATACTCCTGCAATTTATTTATAGAGTAATGTACTCAAAAATGAAATGCATAGACCATAAATACTTGAGGACATTTTATTTGCAGAAAAACCATTCCAAGAAAAACAGTTGGCAAAACTTAAACAAACACAGCTTCAGCACTACAGCAGATGGCATTTTTAAAGACTTTATGTCATCTGTCTCATTAATGTATATTTCTGTCTAAGCAATCTCTCTTTAATTGAGTAAATTTCCATAATCTCTTGCTCACTGATAAATGAACATTGTTCAAGGCCAGCAATTAACTGATCACACATTTTCACCAGATCATGTATGGGGATTTTTTCAACTGCGTTCAGAAAGTCATCACTACTATCCTCACGCTGATCTGTATTTGAAACCATTTCAGCAACATTCCCATCACTCAAGGAATGCACAACAGGGTGCATCATTGTCAATGTTCAGCATTTCTTCGATGTCAGCTTCCTGTAATTCATTTGCACTTCAGTCCAATAAACTTGGTGCGTAATTTACAGGGTTTTCTTTCATCTTTTCTAATCAATGATACGAAATCCTTAAAAGTCTTCATCTTTAGGTTCATTTACATCGAACATCGTTGTAGGCCAGAATCTGTGCCAAGCATTTGTTCATGTTGATTTATCAACATCCTCCCAAGTATTAGCAACTGCATAAATGGCATCCTTAACACTTAACTCTTTCAGGAAGTCTTGGATTCCTACCCCTCTGTTGACTGCAGCAAGCATACAGTTTAAAAATAGTCTTTATACTTGTTCTTCATGGAGCGTAAAAGTCTTTGGTCACAAGGCTATAATACAGATATCACATTAGGAGGCAAGTAAATGCTAAAAATGTTACTTTTGCAAGAAGTTTGGCAGGGGGATGCGTGGAGCAGATGTCCAGGAGCAATAAAATTTTACAGTTTTCTTCCAGTCCAGCTTGCCTGCAAAGAGCTTGTGCCGCTGGTAAGAAGTGATTACTAAACCAGTCGAGAAACATTTCTCTGGTTACCCATGCTTTCTTGTTTGCATAATAATGTACAGGTAAATTATGTACACCTTCAGACATCTCGGATGTTTGCTTTTCCCAATCACTGCCAACTTCATCTTGTGTGTGTCTGTAGCATTGGCACACCCAAGAATAGTTAACCTGTCCTTAGTATCCTTAAAAACTGTTGGTGCGCTCTCATCAGCTGTTGTTATTGTTTTTCTAGGGAAGTAGTGCCAGTAGAGATCTGTTTCATCAGCATTGTAAATTTGTTCAGGACTAAGGCTTTCATCAGATATTATCTTGGCAAATCCATCAATATAATTTTAAGCTGCTTCATGGTCAGCAGAATCTTTTTCACCACAGATTTTCAGATATTTTACACCATTACGCTTCTTAAATTTCTGCAGCCAACCTTCTGAATGTTGACGCTTGCCTCCAATGTTCAGTTCTTTATGATATAGAACATCGACCCATGATGTTGTGCCGAGGATTATTCATAATCTAAAATAAAATAACCTAACCTATGCACCCCTCAACTCACTGCTGTCCATGTGATGTCCAGCAGTCGCTTAAATGTCCCTAATGACTCTGTTTCCACCACCACCGCTGGCAGCGCATTCCATGCATTCACAACTCTGCATAAAGAACATACCTCTGAAGTCTCTTCTATACCTTTCTGATAATATCTTAAGCTAGTTGCTTAAGCTAGGACAAATGTTCGGCACAACATCGTGGGCCGAAGGGCCTGTTCTGTGCTATATTGTTCTATGTTCTATGTTCTAATATGACTCCTTGTGCCAGTCAGTCCTGCCCTGGGGAAAAGGGTCTGGCTATCAACTCTGTCCATGCCTCTGATTACCTTGTATACCTCGATCAGGTCACGTCTCTTCATCCTCTCCAGATATTGCCCGTTGGCAATGATCTTTTCGTCTTCACTGTCAACGGGGGTGGTACCAGGGGACTGGAGAGTGGCGAATGTTGTGCCCCTGTTCAAAAAAGGGAATAGGGATAACCCCGGGAATTACAGGCCAGTTAGTCTGACTTCGGTGGTAGGCAAAGTAATGGAAAGGGTACTGAGGAATAGGATTTATGAGTATCTGGAAAGACACTGCTTGATTAGGGACAGCCAGCACGGATTAGGGGCGGCACGGTGGCACAGTGGTTAGCACTGCTGCCTC
>NC_057724.1:764277-800774 GCF_004010195.1 Chiloscyllium plagiosum
CTTTAAGTGGCAATTGGATAGGTACATGGATGGGTGCTTAAGCTAGGACAAATGTTCGGCACAACATCGTGGGCCGAAGGGCCTGTTCTGTGCTGTATTGTTCTATGTTCTATGTTCTAATATGACTCCTCGTGCCAGTCAGTCCTGCCCTGGGGAAAAGTGTCTGGCTATCAACTCTATCCATGCCTCTGATTACCTTGTATACCTCGATCTTCCTCCTCTCCAGAGAGAAAAGTCCGAGCTTAGTCAACCTCTCTTCATAAGACGAGCCTTCCAGTCCAGGCAGCAAGCTGGTAAACCTTCTTTGCACCCTCTCCAAAGCTTCCATATCTTTCCTATAGTAGGTCGACCAGAACTGGACGGAGTATTCCAAGGTAAAAACAATGACGGCAGATGCTGGAAACCAGATTTTGGATTAGTGGTGCTGGAAGAGCCTTTTGCCTGAAACGTCGATTTTGCTGCTCCTCGGATGCTGCCTGAACTGCTGTGCTCTTCCAGCACCACTAATCCAAAAAAAGCAGTATTCCAAGTGTGATCTCACCAGGGACTTGTAGAGTTGTAGCAAAACCTTGTGGCTCTTAAACTCGATCCCCCTGGTAATGAAAAGCCTGAGCTTAGTCAACCTCTCTTCATAAGACGAACCTTCCAGTCCAGGCAGCATCCTAGTAAACCTTCTTTGCACCCTCTCCAAAGCTTCCATATCTTTCCTATAGTAGGGCGACCAGAACTGGACGCAGTATTCCAAGTGTGGTCTCACCAGGGTCTTGTAGAGTTGTAGCAAAACCTTGCAGCTCTTAAACTCGATTCCCCTGTTAATGAAAGCCAAAACACCATAGGCTTTCTTAACAAACCTGTCCACTTGGTTGGCAACTTTGAGGGATCTATGTACTTGTACACCCAGATCCCTCTGTTCCTCCATATTGCCAAGAATCCTTTCATTAATCCTATATTCAGCATTCAAATTCGACCTTCCAAAATGCATCACTTCACATTTATCCAGGTTGAACTCCATTTGCCATTTCTCAGCCCTGCTCTGCATCCTGTCTATGTCGTGTTTCAGCCTGCAAATTTACTAACCCATCTCTCAACGTCCTCATCTGAGTCATTTATAAAAACTATAAAGAGCAGAGGCCCAAGAACAGAGCCCTGCGGTACACCACTCAACACTGACCTCCAGGCAGAATACTTTCCATCTACAACCACTCTCTGCCTTCTGTCAGCCAACCAATTCTGAATCCAGATAGCCAAATCTCCCTGTATCCCATATCTCCTGACTTTATGAATGCGCCTACCACAGGGATCCTCATCAAATGCCTTGCTGAAGTCCATATACACCACATCCACTGTTCAACCTTCCTCGACCTGTCTTGTCACCTCCTCAAAGAACTCAAGAAGGCCCCTCACAAAGCCATACTGACTGCCTTTAATCACGCTATGCTTTTTTAAAATAGTCATAAATCCATAGTCATAAGCCCTTGTTCTAGATATATTCTAGTTTGTTTCATGACCAATAAACCAGTCTGTGGCATACATTCACTTCTTCGTTGTTGAATGTACTCCATCAACACATGGTTAAGATCTTCAGTTTTTGCCCTATGCAGTGATTTCCTATTTTTCATTAGTTTATCGTCATCACTGTTACCATAAAACTTCAGTAACTTGTCTTTCTTTTTCTTTGAATCATATAGGGTTTGTCTACTTAGTATGGGTGGAAGTCAGAAACAGGAAAGGAGCAGTCACTTTATTGGGAGTTTTCTATAGATCCCCTAACAGCAACAGAGGCATGGAGGAGCAGATTGGGAAGCAGATTTTGGAAAGGTGCAGAAGTAGCAGGGTTATTGTCATTGGTGACTTCAGCTTCCCTAATATTGATTGGAACCTCCTTAGTGCAAATAGTTTGGATGGAACAGATTTTGTCAGATGTGTTCAGTAAGGATTCCGATTCACCATGGCAGATGGGACTAGATTGGGATATCTGGGTTGGGATATCAGGCTGGCATGGACGAGTTGGACCGAGGGTCTGTTTCTGTGTTGTACATCTCTATGACTCTGTATACAGTGGTAGTTCTGATACCGTATTCTTCAGTAAGATGCTGCACAGACACACCACAATCAAGCTTCTGTAATAACTCCACTTTCTGTGTTATTGATATTGTCAGATACTTCCTTTTTTTATTATTGTTACACATAGGTGTATCTGCAGCTCTTTTTGGCATTTTCACAGTGAAGTTACATAGTGAAAAAAAATACATAGTTGACACCTGCCAGTGTTGGGCCAAACCGCCACGTGGGTCAAGTGGGTGTCGACTTCGCACGCCAAATAAGCCTTGTTATGCAGACATGACTGATGCTTCATACTTCACGAGAAAAACTTGGGATTTCAGAGCTTTTCGGATTTCGGAATTTTTGATAAAGGATTGTGTACCGAAACAAGAAAGTTTTCTGATTCAGTATGTGTATGTGTCCACAAGAGAAGGTGCAAAACTTGACCTGCTCTTAGGACATAAGGCAAGGCAGGGCAGGTGACTGAGTTGTCAGTGGGGGAGCACTTTGGTGCCAGTGACCATAATTCTATTAGTTTTAAAACTCTGATGGATATATGAATAGGAAGGGTTTAGAGGGAAATGGGCCAAGTGCTGGCAAATGGGACTCGATTAGGTTAGGATATCTGGTCGGCATGGACAAGTTGGACCGAAGTGAGAAACAACTGATAAGGATTCTGGTAGCAGTTGGCTCGTTCACCAGCACTGAGAAGGTGATTGTGGAGGACCTGGTGCTCAACAACAAGAAGGGAATCCAACAGAGGGCAGTAGTGAGAAACAACAGAGGTGGATCTTGTGAGAAGGGGGTCGTAAAAGTCCCAGTGACTACGAGTAATGAAATCACAAATGTTATATAACAGTAGTGTTTCCTTTCCTCCCTCCCTCCTTGAACCAAAAAGTAGAGAGAGGGTCTGTAAGAAAATTTCTTATGGCTGAGAAACAGCAGAGACTCAGCAGTCAGGTTAAAGTGCTGCTTTTCAAGACTTTTGGCTTCACTGAGGAGGATAAGCAGCATTAAGGTACAGTAAGGTAAGGCTTTCCCTTTTTATTTAATCAAGTTGTTACAACAGGATTAGTAATGGCAGTCAGCAAATGGTATGCTCTTACTATGAGATGTGGGAGATAGGGAGAAGTCAAATGTCCCTGACAACTATATCTGCAGAAAGTGTGTCCACCTGCAGTTCCTCTGACATTGCATGAATTGGTTGGAATGGCAGTTGGACTAGGTAAAGGTAAGCCTAGATGAATGAATAGCTGCTAATGGGGACCATTAGTAACTAAAAACAGGTTGTTTGTACTAGCTGTCCATGTGATGACTAGGCTTGCTGTGTAGGGTTGGGGTGAGGACATAGGAGAAGGTACAAAGCCCCAAAATTGTTGTTTATATCTCTGTGATGTTGTCTAGATTGCTGTTTCTGATCCATGCTGTTTTCTGTTCTAGATATTGCTGTTTGCCTTCCTGACAAGAAATCCATCATCATGTATGTGACTTCTTTATTTGAGGTACTCCCTCAACAAGTCACAATGGAGGACATTCTTGAAGTGGAGACCCTACCAAGGCAGTACAAAGTTGAATGTGCAGAAGGTCCTTTATCACGTCAACAGGTATGGAACTGCCTGTTATCATGTGTCTAATGAAATACATGGTAGGAGTAGAGGGATGAGGTGAGTATATTGCTGAACTAGAGCATTGGTTTATAAGGTACCTCAACAGTGCTGTGCTTATCCTGCTACCACTGTATTGTTTGCACAATTGTTAGGCAGATGTACAATATTGCTGAACATTAGCTCATGTATATTGTAGATTGTACATTAAGAAATCTTTCATATTTCTTGTAACTTTTCCTTTTACTATTTACCGAACCTTCAGTTACATTCCCAAGTCATACAGGAAAGCACTGATTTAGATTTAAGTGCCATCACGCAAAAATTATGAAAACTATACGATGGCTCAGTAGTTAGCATTGCTGCCTCACAGCAACAGGGTCCCAGGTTCGATTCCAGCCTTGGGCAACTGCCTGTGTGGAGTTTGCACATTCTCCCTGTGTCTCTGTGGGTTTCCTCTGGGTGATCCGGTTTCCTGCCACAATCCAATCATGTGCAGACCAGGTGAATTGGCCATGCTAAATTGCCCATAGTGTTAGGTGCATTAGTCAGAGGGAAATGGGTCTGGGTGGGTTACTCTTCGGAGGGTCGGTGTGGACTTGTTGGGCCGAAGGGCCTGTTTCTACACTGTAGGGAATCTAATCTAATCTAATCTATGCATTTTGATTCTAATGGATATAGTATTAAATAGGTGACTGATAGGCATTAGATCACTTCAGCTTTCACCAGAAGATGAGGGAGTCAGTGAGCATAAATGAAAACTTGAATTCAGGATGGCCCATTGGCAGTGTTTAGATCTAGTGACCCTTAAGTTTTAGCTGTCAACATTTAAAACCTGGACTGCTCAGTTCTATTGTTGATTTGTTTCTCTTTTGCCCTGACTGAGCTTTCAGAGACTGGAGTTTGCGAAGGGTAGTTTTGATTGCTCTGTGTATATGTATTTCTAACTCGGAGTGCTGGAATCTGTTTATGTTTGTGACTTGAAATATCTGTAGGTTTTTTATGGGCTTTGAAGCAGTATTGTGTACACACCAGTACAGTCATTAAAATGAAGATTTTGGTGATCCCAGTTGATAATTTAGATATTCCAAAGTTCTTAACTTATGACTGAGTAAACATGAATGTGTAAAGGATTCTTCTTCTTCTTTGATTAGACTGTAACCTCCGAAAAGAAGCCCCTCAACTCTCGGGCTGAAACTTCCAGTACAGTGCCTGAGATGGATGTGGACTTGGATGGTTATCAGGCAGTTTTGGAGGAGGTTCTAACATGGCTATTGTCAGCTGAGGACGCGTTTCATATGCAAGATGACATATCCTCTGACGTTGAGGAGGTGAAGGAACAGTTTCACATTCATGAGGTATATACAGATATTGAGGTATATACAGATATTGCATGTCTATCCAGAAGTATCCTGCTTTGTTCTTGTACTCGAAGATAGCTAAATCTTTGCTGGAAAGAAGCAAAATAAATTACAGCTAACACTTGTTAGTACTGTGCATATTATAAATTTAAATGAGAGAAATAGGATCAAGTGAAAGGTGGTTTAGAAATCTAAAGAGCAAAATTGAGGCTGGAGAGCAGTTTCAAAATTCCCTCACTATCAACATGCAAGGGATTACCATTGACCAGAAACTCACCCCGGGACGCACACCGAGATGAACATCAACTGCCTGGAGGATCATCAACTCGGTCAAAGACGCTCTTTGGTCTGTCCGAAACCTGTTGATCTACCAGCTGAAGGAGCTGACCCCGACTGAGTGTTGCGGACTGGCACATTCCAAGATCTAGGACTACGTGTTGGGCGCGCTGAAGCTTGGGGCAGCTGCCGCCAAAGCGCGGAGGGGAAAGACCACCGTGTAACGTCTGCCTGCCAAAGAAGAACAGGGGGCCCATGCAGTAAGTGGACTCCGCTGACGTCTCAGCTAAATATATGGATGGTAAACGTACAGACCTGTATATACGAATGATTAATTCCGATCTCTGTATGTACAGAAATGCAATGTGCACCTATGAATGGCACCACTAATTGTACAGATTATCAAAATATTTTGTGAATAAAGTATATTTTTGAAATAAAAAAAATTGACCAGAAACTCAACGGAATCACTACGCAAGCATAACATTTTGAAGGCAAGCAGAGCAGAACAGCAAGTTCAAACTTTAATGGTGACAGTACATCTGCTAATAGAGTACATATAAAGAATAGTGATAAAATAGTAAAGTTAAAGACTATGTCGTGGGTAGAATATTAAACAGTAAATGCAGCATGTAATCAAGGGAATGTTTTATTTGTTGTGGGATGGGGAAGGGGCTTCAGTCGTCTTACAGATTACCTTTGCAGTCCAGACCAATGGGCCCTGACAACATTCTGGTAAAAGTTGAAGACTTGTGCACCAGAACCTGCTGCTCCCTTAGCCAAGCTGTCCAGTACAGTTACAACATTGGCATCAACCTGACAAAGTGGGAAATTGCCCAGGTATGTCCTATACACACAAAACAGGACAAATCTAATCTGGCCAATTATTGCCCCATAATGTCTCCTTTTGATCATTAGTAAACTGATGGAACGTGTCATCAACAGTGCTATCCAGCAGCACCTGCTCAGTGATGCTCAGTTTGGGTTCTGCCAGGGCCACTCAGCTCCTGACCTTATTACAGCTTGGTTCAAGCATGAACGTAAGTGCTGAATTTGAGCTGAGTGTGACAGCCCTTGACATCATGGCCACATTTGACTGAGTGTGGAATTAAGGATCCCGAGCAAAATTGGAGTCAATGGGTATTAGGGAGCCAACTCTGTGTTGGTTGGATCATTTGGCACATGGGAAGATAGATCTGGTTGTTTGAGGTCAGCTCCAGGACACCTCTGCTGGAATTCCTCAGGGTAGTGCTCTAGGCCCAACCATCTTCAGCTGCTTCATCAATGACCTTCCTTCCATCATAAGGTGATAAGTGGGAATGTTTGCCGATGATTGCACAACGTTCAGTATCATTTGTGACGACTCAGATACCGAAGCAGTCCATGTTTGCAAGCAACAAGACCTGGACAAATCCACGGCTTGGGCTGACAAGTAGCAAGTAATATGTGCTCTACATTACTGTCAGGCAATGACCGTCTTCAGTAAGAGATAATTTACCACTGTATCCTTGACATTAAATGGTGTGACCATTATTGAATTCCATCATTATCAACATCCTAGGGGTTACCATTGACCAGAACTCAACTGGAATCACAACATAAGCACAGTGACTACAAGAGCAGGTCAGAGGCTACTGACTGCAGCAAGAAACTCACCACCTGGTTCCCCAAAGACTGTGCACCATTACTAAGCACAGGTCAGGAGTGTGATGTTCTTCCTACTTGCCTGGATGAGTGCAGCTCCAACAACACTCAAGAAGCTTGACATCATCCAGGACAAAGCAGCTCACTTGATTGATACCATATCCATAAACATCTACTCCCTCCACCACTGATACTCAGTAGTAGCAGTGTGCATCATCGACATGATGCAGTGCAGAAATTCACCAAAGATTCCAACAGATAATCATTACCTCCAATATATCAGTGGTATAGGTATTGTGTGTATGGGTGCATTAGTGAACCAATTAAGACAATGAAAATTAAAACGTTGGAAGCCTGAAATGTTTCAGTAGAATCACCATTTGTATCCAACATAGAAGTGTAAATTTCATGGAAATGTTAACAGTTGCTATTAGTAGAGTAAACATCTTGCAGTCAGGAGTTAAATATTTCTTTTGATTTTTACAAATAAAACTTAGATAAATGCGAGGTGCTGCATTTTGGGAATGCAAATCTTAGCAGGACTTATACACTTGATGGTAAGGTCTTAGGGAGTGTTGCTGAACAGAGAGACCTTGAAAAGTGCAGGTTCATAGCTTTTTGAAAGTAGAGTCGCAGGTAGATAGGATCGTGAAGACGGCATTTGGTATGCTTTCTTTTATTGGTCAGCATATTAAGTATCGAAGTTTGGAGGTCATGTTGCTGCTGTACAAGACATTGGTTAGGCCACTGTTGGAAATTTGTGTGCAATTGTGGTCTCCTTCCTATCGGAAAGATGTTATGAAACTTGAAAGGGTTCAGAGAAGATTGACAAGGATGTTGCCAGGGTTGGAGGATTTGAGCTATAGGGAGAGGCAAGTTTTTTTTTCCCTGGAGCATCGGAGGCTGAGGGGTGACCTTATAGAGGTTTATAAAATCATGAGGGGTATTGATAGGATAAATAGACAAAGTCTTTTCCCTGGGGTGAGGGAGTCCAGAACTAGAGGTCGTAGATTTAGGGTGAGAGGGGAAAGATATAAAAGAGACCTAAGGGGCAACGTTTTCATCCAGAAGATGGTGCTTGTATGGAATGAGCTGCCAGTGGTGGTGGTGGAAGCTGGTACAATTGCAATATTTAAAAGGCACCTGAATGGATATATGAATAGGAAGTGTTTGGAGGGATATGGGCCAGGTGCTGTCAGATGGGACTAGATTGGGTTGGGATATCTGGTCGGCATGGATGGGTTGGACCAAAGGGTCTGTTTCCATGCTGTGCATCTCTATGACTCTATGTACAGGGTGCACTAAGTGAGTTTGTTATGTAGTAGAATGACTGTCTGGAAAATAGTTTAGTTTGCCCCATTTAGGAAGGCTGTAGGATGTTTATAATTCAATGCCTTTATTACACCTGATTTTCTGTGCTCATAATGGGTCCAAAGGACAATATGGCTTTAAAAAAAATTACAGCAATTCACTCGGGTTTCAAAGTCATTTTATTGAATCCAAAACCTATGTGAATGAGGATGGAAACTGATTTATTTTTAAAAGACTTAATTAACCTAAATGCATAATCTGTGAATCCATAGTAAACTAAAATGCTGTAGTTATCTTTGTGCATCAAAATGATGTTTATTATTGCATTTTAGAATGATTGGTGGATATGATTACTTTAAAATTGGTCAATGATGGATTTTGTTCACTCTTTTTGACTGCCATTTTATCCTTTCTGATTCAGGGATTTATGATGGAGCTGACGGCACATCAGAGTAATGTGGGTAATGTACTTCAGGCTGGAAACCAGCTCATTGCACAGGGCAATCTCACAGAAGAGGAGGAAAATGAGATCAGAGAACAAATGTCTTTGCTTAATTCTAGATGGGAAAGCCTGAGAGTTGCCAGCATGGACAGACAAGCCAAGTGAGTTGTAAGCTGATGCTGATCCACCTCGTGATGCTGCAAGGCTTGCTGAGTTCTTCCAGCCTCCTGCCTGTATAATTAAAACCAAACACTCTGAAAAGCTTGCCTTGCCTCATAATCTGTTAAAAATGTGTGAATGAAAGAAAATCCCTGATTTCCACTGTTTAAAAGTAACAATTAATTTGTTTAAACCTAACAGGGAACACTAATGAAAACTATTAACAAACCAAACACTTATTACCCTAACTAATTGCTACCCCTTAGTTCAACACAATTCTATTAATACGCTATTCCAATAGCACAATTATTAAACATTACATTAATTTAATTTCTCAAAGTCCATGCAGCCTCTTTTGCAGTCTTCCTTCCAGTCTTCAGATTCTGCTGTTTTTTTCCCTACTTTTTACTGCTTTTGCAGGAAAACGTACCTTTCGATAGATCGTGCCTTCTGAAATTTCTTTGAGAGCGAGATGTTTATTTCTTTGGATGGCATTTGCTCTTCAGCTCTATGGCAGTTGCTCTGACCAATTTTCAAAATGCCTTTGTTTTATACCCCTGACATAATTTTGTCTCATTGGTCTGATATTGTCAATGCAATAAATTCAAATTCAATTGGGTTTTTGTATCCTTGGCATACTTTAAATTAATTGGTTAAATTTGAATTGTTGTCAAAACAGCAACTAAAGCTCAGATGTCTATGTAACAGCTATTTCCTACATGTATCCATTTTGGAACAGCCTGTTTCTTAGCTATTCTGTATCGCTGTGGCTGTACTTGAAATTTACTTTAAAATTCAGAAAACACTTTTTATCTTAAAGTGAGCAGATACTCTTTCGACTTTGTATCACTAGTCCTCCTGGATCATAGGGCTGCTTTCTCTTTGGAGAGAGATGACTGGTGGTGGTTACACCTGAAGGTCATTACCTCTCAGGAATGAGAAGAGGTTGAGAAGAAGAATACTTCATATAACCAAAATTGGAGTGGAAATTTAATGTGCACTGTTGGCATTAGCATCACAGACCAGCCGTCCAGCCAATTGAGCTCCTTATTTATAGCAGTTGCTGAGGGGTGACCTTATAGAGGTTTACAAAATTATGAGGGGCATGGATAGGATAAATAGGCAAAGTCTTTTCCCTGCGGTGGGGAGTCCAGAACTAGAGGGCATAGGTTTAGGGTGAGAGGGGAAAGATATAAAAGAGACGTAAGGGGCAACTTTTTCCACACAGAGGGTGGTACGTGTATGGAATGAGCTGCCAGAGGAAGTGGTGGAGGCTGGTACAATTGCAACATTTAAGAGGCATTTGGATGGGCATATGAATAGGAAGGGTTTGGAGGGATTTGGGCCAGGTGCTGGCCGGTGGGACTAGATTGGGTTGGGATATCTGGTCGGCATGGACGGGTTGGACCGAAGGGTCTGTTTCCGTGCTGTACATTTCTATGACTACATTGACCCTCTGAATATCATTCCCCTCCCCCCCCAAAACCCTGTAACTCTGCATTTCCCGCGGGTAGTCCAATTAGCCTGCACACTGTGGGCAATTTAGCATGGCCAATCCACCTAACCTGCACATCTTTGGACTGTAGGGGGAAATCAGAGCACCTGGAGGAAACCCATGCAGACTGCGTAGAATGTGCCCCTGGCACTTTGAGGCAGTAGTGCTAACCTCTGAGCCACCAGTAGGTTCTTGATTCCAGAAAAGATTGTAGTCTTTGAGAACCTCTACAGTGTACCCTGTGAAGGAGGGTAAATAACAACTTCTGGATTTCACATTATTCTGCACAATGTGCAAATGTCCAAACTGACTTTATTGTCAGTTTAAGTTGCATAATGACAGAAACGCTGACAGTTTGATTGGCGCAGTCTGTTGTAACTAGGCATTCTTAAAGGACATTAAAAATGTGTATTATTTGTGTTTGGTGGCAGTATTTGTTGTTCTTCAGAGAATGATACAGTGAAGGGAGCCACCATTCAGACTTCTGTTCCCAAATAGGCTCTTTGAAAGAGCTGACTGATTAGTACCTGCCTCTACAGCATAGGATTTCAGATTTCCTCTCAATGTATTTATCCAGTGAAGACTTTAATTTATAAAGTGCCTTTCATGACCACTGAGCTTTGATTTTCTGAAGTTAGCTGCTGCTTTAATGTAGGAACATATTCATCCCCCTTTCAGGCAGTATATTGGAGATTATCATAACCCTTTGATTTGAGAAAAACCTCTCCTAGTTACACCACAACTTCTTTTGTCAATTAACCTAAGTCTATGTCCTCTGCTTACTGATTGTTGTGCCCTTAGAAACATGATCTCCTTATTTGTTCTATCAAAATTTGTTAAGATATTTATTATCTATGTCAAATGTCCTTCTGACCACCTTTGGAGGAAGATCAAACCAACTTCTCTAAACTCTTCATAAGTCTGTGAATGTGTGTAGTTTGAAGATTATAGGGATAAGCCTGTAATCTATGTGTCAACAGGGTCTTGGTGAAATGTTCTTTTATTTGAAAATAATGGTGACTCCTTATGAACACCACTGCCTGCCCTCCCACCACATAATCCGAATCCTGAGTTTAGTATCCTGCCTTTTCTGAATTGCATGTTGCTGATTAAATTCCAAATTCATTGATGTTTCAGGCTTCATGAGGTTCTCATGGAATTGCAGCAGCAGCAATTGTGCCAGCTTTCAGATTGGCTCACTCGGACAGAAGCACGTATTCAAAAGCTGGAAGCACACTCCGCATTAAATGAATTTGAGTCCTTCAAACAGCAGATTGATGAACATAAAGTAAGTGTATTTGACTTGAGAAATTCCAGTCATTGATAAAGAGAGTTGGTGGTGATGACTCTTGGTAATACCTTTTGATGACGGTATCCTGTGCTGAAACTCAGGACTTATTTTATTGATGTGTCCAACCTGTATATTAAGAATCATCATTATTTTTAGCCTGTTCCAGTCTCCATGTATGCATTATTACTATGATACCCAGTTGCAGGTACAGTTGCTGTGTTATCCAGACCATTCATAGCTCTTAATCTGCATCTTTATCTATTTAAGGAGAAAGTGAGGTCTGCAGATGCTGGAGATCAAAGTTGAAACTTTATTGCTGGAACAGCACAGCAGGTCAGGCAGCATCCAGGGAACAGGAGATTCGACGTTTCGGGCACAGGCCCTTCAGGAAGGGCCTGTGCCCGAAACGTCGAATCTCCTGTTCCCTGGATGCTGCCTGACCTGCTGTGCTGTTCCAGCAATAAAGTTTCAATTCTTTATCTATTTAAGCCTTGTCTTGCGCTGCATTTCTGCATCAGTTGACTGTACCCTATGGTGTTGTGGGGGAAAGTGAGGACTGCAGATGCTGGAGATCAGAGTCTGGTCTGGGTTTAGGAACATAAGAAATAGCAGGAATCCTTTCCAACGGTTGATGTTGATCATTGTTGATCGTCTACTTCAATGCTATTTTTCTCAACTATCCCCATATTTCTTGATGTCCTCAGTTTCCAGAAATCTACTGAGTTCTGTCTTGAACATGTTCAGTCCTTTGAGAATCCTCGGCCTCTGGGATAGAAATTTCCAAAGAATTCCCTTCTTCTGAGTGAAGAAATATTTCATCTCTATCTTGAATTGCCTGGTATCAATTTCTGAGATTACATCCCCTGCTTTGAGACTTACCAGTGTATCTTGACACACTCTATCATGTTCTGTAAGAATTTTGTACTTAATCCCCACTTGATATTTGATTTTTATGATGAATTTAGACCAGACCTGTTCTTGTTAATTTAAGGTGCTTCTGTATTATTTGGGGTGGCGTGGTGGCTGTGGTTAGCACTGTTGCCGAATAGCACCAGGGCACCAGGTTCAATTCCAGTCACAGGTGACTGTCTGTGTGGAGTTTACACATTCTCCCCGTATCTGTGTGGGTTTCATCTGGCTGCTCCAGTTTCCTCCCACAGTCAAAAGATGTGCAGGTTAGGTGGATTGGCTGTGCTAAATTGCTCATAGTGTCCAGGGATGTGTAGGCTAAGTCGAATGGCCATGGGAAACAAGGGTTACGGAGATAGGGCAGGGAGTGTGTCTGGGTGGGATGCTCTTCAGAGAGTTGGTGTACACTTGGTGGGCAGTATGGCCTGTTTTCATACTGCGGGGATTCTATGAATATTAATAAAGTTAATAACCATGCGCTGGTGTATTATTTTCTCTTTCAGCTATTGCAAAGTGACTTGGAGACAGAGCAGGTGAAAGTGAACTCTCTGACACACATGGTTGTGGTAGTGGATGAGAACAGTGGCGAGAGTGCTACAGCTGCAATGGAGGACCAGTTGCAGGTAACTGACTTCTTGTAGGGGCTGACTTCACAAGCCTAGTAATACAGCAAACATGAAGCTGATAGAATTTGTTGAATGATATTCAAGAGCAGATAGTACATGTATTCTCCACACTTCTGCAATAGAGCGTAAGAATTAGGAGCAGGAGTGGGCCATCTCACCCTTTGAGCCCATTCTGCCTTTCAATAAGATCATGGCTGATCTTTTCGTGGCCTCAGCTCCACCTACCCACCCTCTCACCATAACCCTTAATTACTGTTCAGAAAATTATCTATCTTTAAAAATATCTTCTGAGGAAGCTTCAACTGCTTCACTGGGTAGGGAATTCCATAGATTAATAATCCTTTGGGTGAAGAAGTTCCTTCTTAATTCGGTCCTAAACTTCCTCCCCCTAATTTTCAGTCTATGCCCTCTTGTCCTAGCTTTACCCACCAGTGGAAACATCCTCTCTACTTTTATCTATTCTTTTCATAATTTTACATGTTTCTAAAAGATCCCTCCTCATTCTTCTAAATTCCAATGAATATAATCTCAGTGTCTTCTCAAAAGCCAAACCCCTCTGCAATCAACCTAATGAACCGCCTCTGCATCCCCTCCAGTGCCAGTAATTCTCAAGTAAGAAGATCAAAACTGCATGCAGTACTCCAGGTATAGCCTCATCAGCACAATTTACAGCTACAAAATAACCTCCCTGCTTTTAAACTTAATCCCTTTAGTACTGAAGGACAAAGTTCCATTTGTCTTCTTAAATACCTTTGCATCTGCAGATGATCTTCTGTGATTTGTGCATAAGGACACCTAGGTCCCTCTGCACAGCAGCATGCTGCAATTTTTTTTTACCATTCATGTAATAGTACGTTTTACTGCTATTCCTACCAAATTGGATGACTTCACATTTATTAACATTGTACTCTTTCTGCCAGACCTTTCCCCATACACTTAGAATACATATGTCCCTGGCAAATGTTCACAGTCCCCTGCACACTGTGTGAAAATAACTTTTCTAAACACTTCCATTTGACCACTCGAAGAGATTAATAGAAGATAAATTCCTTTTGAAATGCAGCTAATTAGTTCACACAAATAGCAACATAATAAACAACTTGTGTTACTCCAGCATCTCCTTCAGGATTCCTGAAGAAGGGCTTATGCCCGAAACGTCGATTCTCCTGTTCCTTGGATGCTGCCGGACCTGCTGCGCTTTTCCAGCAACACATTTTCAGTTCTGATCTCCAGCATCTGCAGTCCTCACTTTCTCCTTACTCCAGCATCTGCAGTCCTCACTTTCTCCTAAAAGAATAAATGTTGACCAGTACACCAAGAAAATTCCTCTGCTCTTTCATGGTATTTCCTACATCTATCTGAACAGAGAGGTGTGCCTTAATTCTTTCTCAAAAAGAGGCACAGCTGGTTTGCAGCACACTCTCAGTGCACTGAATGATTAAACTGGATTCAGTTCCAGATTGGAACGTGGACCCACGATCTTTAGACTCTGGTGAAAGTACTGCTCCTGATGAAAGACTAACAGTATAAAGAAGGTGAGAGAACTGAAACTACTAGGCTGATGCTTTAGGGTTATGACTATATATGACTGAAGAGGTTTTGATATTAAAGTGTACACTCATCTGCCCCGATATATATTGTATTACAGAAAAATGATACTACTGAACTTAGATTATTTTCACATTCAAAGCAAGATACAAGCAAATAAATTATTTGCATAATTTAGCATCTGGCATATTCTCTTTGTCATAAATGCCGTTCCTATCTGACCATTATTTTGGCTATGTCAGACCGAACTTCATCTGACAATCATATTCATTACATACATTCTGTGAAGAACCACTAATCAATGCAATGTCTCCCCTTTTTCATTTCTATCCCCATCCCAAATTATAGGTTCTTTGGTCGATTGATTTATTGTCACATGGAACATAGAAAAGTACAGCACAGAACAGGCCCTTTGGCCCACGATGTTGTGCCAAGATTTAATCCTAATATAAAATATTGTAACAACCTACGCACCCCTCAACTCACTGCTATCCATGTGCATGTCTAGCAGTCGCTTAAATGTCCCCAATGACTCTGCTTCCACCACCACCACTGGTAACGCATTTCATGCATTCACAACTCTCTGCGTAAAGAACCTACCTCTGACGTCTCCTTTGTACCAGCCTCCTAATATCTTCAAACTATGACTTCTCGTACCAGTCAATCCTGCCCTGGGGAGAAGTCTCTGGCCATTGACTCTGTCTATTCCTCTCATTATTTTGTACACTTCTATCAGGTCTCCTTTCTTCCTCCTCCTCTCCAGAGAGAAAAGTCCGAGCCTATTTAACCTTTCTTCATAAGGCAAACCCTCCAGTCCAGGTAGCATCCTGGTGTGCAGAAGTACAGTGAAAAATTTTGTTTATGAACAGCACAGACAGATCATAGTAAACAGGAATGTGCAGATCAGAGGCATACAAGTTATGTTGCACAAGGCATGTGCTAGGCAAGATCAACATTAGCAAGGTCAGCATTATTTGAGGTTAGAGAATCCATTCATCAGTCTAATAATGTCAGGAAGAAGCTGTTCTTGAATCTGCGCTCATAAAATTCTGTAGTTTCTTACAGTCCTGGGCAGAGCATTTGTCACACCAGGCTGTTGTGCATTCAGAACTATGCTTTCAGTGGTGCATCTGTAGAGTCGGTGACAATCCTTATGGACTTGCCATATTTCCTGAGGCAGAAGAAACATTGTTGTGCCTTCTTGACTGTTGCATCTATATGGGAAGTCCAGGATAGGTTGTAGGTTATCTTCACTCTGAGGAACCTGACACTCTCCACCCTCAACTCCACTCTGTTAATGTAGATGGGGGAGTGTTCTCCTCCTTTCTGAAGTCAGTTGTGCCACCATAGCTGAAAGCAGTGAATATACTGAGTTAGGTGCAACTATGTACTCGTATTATGCATTTCTTGCTCTGTGTAAATATAATTTTCTTTCTTCCTTCACTATGTGTGAATGTGTTTGTCTCTTTCCACTTCTTCTCTTCGTTTGCTCACTCTCTTTCCATGCTTGTGTGTGTCTCTCTCTCTATCTGCCTCAAACAATTGTGTGTCTTTTACAGGCTGTCAGTGCTTCTAATTATGTAGTTCATGCATTCTCTTTTACCCCTTTATGATTCCTACTGGATCATGGTTCGTTGATTCTCTGACTGATGCTTCCCATCCTACCATTCAGTCTATTGCATTGCATTTATCATCTCTTGATTCAACATTTTGAGGAGACTGATTAAGTTTGGTGTGAACTATTACCTCCAACAAGCTACCAAAGATCTGTTCTCTTTCAGTGGGCTCATACTGACCAGTGATACTGTAGGTACTCATGGCCATTGTATCTAGAAAATAGAACATGATGACACAGAAACAGACCCTTTGGCCCACCATGACTGTGCTGACCATGGTGCATTTCAGAGACCTCCTCAACCAGGGCTCTTTTGTTGATCCAAACGTCCTTGAATGCATTCCACAGCAAACTACATGCCTTGAGCTCAGCAACACCTCAGCCTTGCACAAAGTAGAGAAGGCCATCTGCCAGCTTAAGAACAGCAAAACTGCTGGAGAAGATGGTATCCCTGTTGAGGCATTGGAGTGCAGAGAAAAGAGTTCCTGCTGCAACTACACATCCTTGTCTGCCTTATCTCGAAGGAGGAGAGTATTCCAGGAAAGCTCCAAGATGCCATAGTTGTGAGCGTTTTCAAGAAGAGGAACAAGTCCAACTATGGTAACTAAGGGGAATTTCCCTAGTGATCATTGCCAAGATCTTCCTCAACTGTTTCTTCCCCGTGGCTGAGGAACTCTTCCTGAAATCTTAGTGTGGCTTTTGGCCACGGAGGGGTGCAACGGAAATGATTTTCACCATGCCACAGCTGCAGGAGTAATGCAGAGAAAATAACCTATCCCTCTATTTGGCTTTCTTTGACCTTATAAAGGCCTTTGATTCCATCAATTGGGAAGCATTGTAGAGCTTCATTTTGCTTGCACCATGAAGTTTTTCGCCATCCTTTGCCTGCTTGACAACACAGAAGTCATAGTAATGTCAAATGGCTCCACCACTGACCCATCCCACTTTTGGGCAGGTGTCAAGCAGGGCTGCGCCATTGCCCTAACACTGTTCTTGATCTATCTTGCTGCAATATTTCACCTTTCTGCCAACACGCTCCCTGCTGGAGTGGAGCTAACTTATAGAACCTGTGGGAAATTATTCAACTTCTATCACCTCCAAGCCAAAACTAAAGTCACCCCAACCAAGGTCATTGAGCTGCAGTATGCAAATGATGCTTATGTATGTGCAATCTCAGTGGATGTATTTGAGACCATCGTCAGCATGAGAGTGAGGCATGAGAGTGCATGGGTCTCACCCCGAACATATGCAAGATAAAGGTCCTCTGCCATCTGGCCTGGCATTTTTGAGTGAACCCCCAATCATCAGCATCATTGGGGAGGCCTTCCAATGCCTTGGAGGTGTCCTGTTGACCAAAATAGCTATTGATGAAAAAATCCAGCATCACCTTTGGGGTGTCCTCGTGCAGCCTTCACCTGCCCGAGGAAAAGTGTGTTTGAGGACAACAACATCAGATCCAACACCAAGCTCATGGTTTGCAGAGCTGTTTTCACTCTTCTACATGGCTCTGAGATGTGGACTACCTGCAGCAGACCCATAAAGGCACTGGAGCAGTCCCACCAATGCTGCCTGCAAATCCACTGGGAAGAAAGATGCACCAGTGTCCTCAACCAGGCCAACATCCCCAGCAATGAAGGAAAGACCACCATTGATTGGCTGCGATGGACTGGCACGTTATTTGCATAATTGACACGAGACTCCACTAGCAGGCCATAGAGATGTACTCCACGGAAACAGACCCTTCGGTCCAACTTGTCCATGCTGACCAGATATCCCAATCCAATCTAGTTCCACCTGCCAGCACCTGTCCCATATACCTCCAAACACTTCCTATTCATATACCCATCCAGATGCCTTTTAAATGTTGCAATTGTACTAGCTCCCACCACCACCTCCGGCAGCTCATTCCATACACGTATCATCCACTGCATGAAAAAGTTGCCCCTTAGGTCTCATTTATATCTTTCCCCTCTCACCCTAAACCTATGCCCTCTAGTTCTGGACCCCCCACCCCAGGGAAAGGACTTTATCTATCTATCTGTCCTATCCATGTCCCTCATTATTTTGTAAACCTCTATAAGGTCACCCCTCAGCCTCCGAAGTCCAGGATAACAGCCCTAGCCTATTCAACCTCTCCCTATAGCTCAGATCCTCCAACCCTGGCAACAGCCTTGTAAATCTTTTCTGAACCCTTTTATGTTTCACAACATCTTTCCGATAGGAAGGAGACCACAATTGCACGCAGTATTCCAACAGTGGCCTAACCAATGTCCTGTACAGCCGTAACATGACCTCCAAACTCCTGTACTCAATACTCTGACCAATAAAGGAAAGCATACCAAATGCCGCCTTCACTATCCTATCTACCTGCAACTCCACTTTCAAGGAGCTATGAATGTGCACTCCAAGGTCTCATTGTTCAGCAACATTCCCTAGGACCTTACCAATAAGTGTATAAGTCTTGCTAAGATTTGCTTTCCCAAAATGCAGCACCTCACATTTATCTAAACTAAATGTCATCTGCCACTTCTCAGCCCAAAGGCCCATCTGATCAAGATCCCGTTGTAATCTGAGAACCTTCTTTGCTATCCACTACACCTCCAATTTTGGTGTCATCTGCAAACTTACTTGCATCCAAATAATTTATATAAATGATGAAACGTAGTGGACCCAGCACCAATTCTTGTGGTATTCCACTGGTTACAGGCCTCCAGTCTGAAAGACAGCCCTCCACCACCACCCTCTGTCTTCTACCTTTGAGCCAGTTCTGTATTCAAATAGCTTGTCCTCCCTGTATTCCATGATATCTAACCTTGCTAACCAGTGTCCCATGGGGAACTATGTCGAACGCCTTACTGAAGTCCACATAGATCACGTCCACCTGCCCACCACCGAGGTCAGGCTCACCAGTCTATCGTTCCCTGGCTCGTCTTTATCACCCTTCCTAAACAGTGGCAGCACATTAGCCAACCTGCAGTCTTCTGGCACCTTGCCTGTGACTATTGGTGATACAAATACCTCAGTAAGAGGCCCAGCAATCACTTCTCTAGTTTCCCACAGAGTTCTGAGGTACACCTGATCAGGAGCTAGATTAGATTCCCTACAGTGTGGAAACAGGCCCTTCAGCCCAACCAGTCCACACAGACCCTCCGAAGAGTAACCCAGCCAGACACATTTCCTTCTGACTAATGCAACTAGGAGAAAGTGAGGATTGCAGATGTTGGTGATCAGAGCTAAATGAGGACTGTAGATCCTGGAGATCAGAGCTGAATGAGGACTGCAGATGCTGGAGATCAGAGCTCAGATAAATTCAGCTCTGACCTTCTGACAAATGCACCTAACACTATGGGCAATTTAGCATGGCCAATTCACCTAACCTGCACATCTTTGGACTGTGGGAGGAAACCGGAGCAACTGGAGTAAACCCACGCAGACACGGGGAGAATGTGCAAACTCCACACAGATAGCCACCCGAGGCTGAAATCGAACCTAGGACCCTGGTGCTGTGAGGCAGCAGTGCTAACCACTGAGCCACCGTGCCGCCCCCAAATCCCCAGCTGGGGATTTATCCACTTTTATGCATTTCAAGACATCCAGCACTTCCTCCTCTGTACTGTCAGCTTCAACATGGCAGTTGAGCCCCAGATGGACAAGGAAGTGCTTTAGTGATACATTCAAGGTCTCACTGGTGAAGTGCAGCCTTTCGGCAGACACTTGGGAATCACTGGCCCAAGACTGTCCAAAATGGAGGAGGAGCAACTGGGAAGGAGTGTCTTGAGACTTGCAACTGGGAAAACGTGGAAGCCAGGCGAAAACAGTGAAAGGAGTGTGCTGCCACACCAATGCCACCCCTTCCCCTGATGATACCTGCTCCAAGTGTAACAGAGTCTGTGGTAACCGCATCGGTTTGTACCGGCATCTACGGACTCACCTTGAGAGTGGAGGAGAGTTGTCCGTATCTGCAAGGGACTGACAATCGTGATGGTTAATGATGTCTGTCAACCAGGGCTCCCTGATTGGACTAGATTAGCAGGCCGAATCTGGGAACTCATTCTGTGAGGTCCACCTGGCTGACTTCGTTCCATCCACCACATTATCCACTTGTGTTGCAACCTCCAAGGAGCTATGGACATGCACCCCAAGATCCCTCTGCACATCAGTGCCCTTAAGGGTCCTGCCATTTACTGTCTTTATTTACACCTTTCACTTGTTTGGATGAAACCCTGCCTGCCATTTCTCCGTCCAACTTTCCAACTGATCTATATCTTATATCCTTGGACAACCTTCCTCAGTATTCACAATTCCACTAATTTTTATGTCGTTTGCATTTTAACCCCTTGTTTAAGATAATTGAAAATAACTGGGGGAAAAATTCAGCATATTGCAGGCTACCAAGTGTGTAACTAAGTTGTATTTTCAATTTTTAAACATGTGCAGTTGAGACTAACTATAAAACTTCCAGACAGACATGATTCATTTATCATAAAACTGTCACTTACTTCATCACAAATTTATTTCAGTTCCTGGAAGTGATTTGCGTCCCTCGTGTGTGTGGCTCAGCTATTCACTGCTAAGTTTGCTGAACATATGCAGAACTCATCCAATGGACATGTGTTAATTTTTGATTGTCATTGTTGCAGTCGCTGGGTGAGCGTTGGGCAGCTGTTTGTCGTTGGACAGAAGAGCGATGGCGCCTGCTGCAGGATATTTTTGTAAAGTGGCAGCAACTATCAGCGGATCAGGTGGGTGAAAGAAATGGGCAACTGTTTTTCCAAAAAAGTGTCTTTTAAAAAAAAGACACATCTATATATTTATTAATAGTGCTATCTTGAAATTGTGATAATTTCTGGGATATTTTGGAGGAGTGTCACAAAGCTAGTCCTTGTTTTTAAAAAAGCTGTTCCCTTGCTCAAGGAGACTCTGTCCTTAATTTTTTTTCAGAGGGGTAATAAACTGGGCTGGGCTTCAATCAGTCTGGTTTGGTACAGAGATGAAAAGGGTTTTGAGAGGCCTTTTGTTTTTTGTAAACAGTTGAGACTTCACACCAAAGTGATCATGTTTTAGAAGTGACCTATATAAAGAGAGGGGAGTGGTCAGCTCTCTTGCTGAGCTGAGCAGTTTTGATTCAGACTTGAACTGGTGAGAAGTTCAATAGAGAGTTGTGTGGAAACACTTGTCTCTCTCTTTCTGTCCTTTAACCTGTAAGCATGTGATCCATTTGTAGTGGTTTTTAAAGGAAATTTGCTTATTGGGACTGTGGTGTATATTTGGAACAGCATAATTAAGTCTAGTTGGATAGGCTAAGTTATTTTAGAAATGTCAATTAATGATTATTTCATTAGCTGTCAATTTTAGATTACTTACAGTGTGGAAACAGGCCCTTCGGCCCAACAAGTCCACACCGACCCACCAAAGCGCAACCCACCCAGACCCATTCCCCTACATTTACCCCTTTGCCTAACACAATGGGCAATTTAGCATGGGCAATTTAGCATGGCCAATTCACCGAACCTGCACAGTTTTTGGACTGTGGGAGGAAACCCACACAAACACGGGGAGAATGTGCAAACTCCACACAGACAGTCGTCTGAGGCAGGAACTGAACCCATTTCTCTGGCGCTGTGAGGCAGTAGTGCTAACCACTGAGCCAGTGTGCTTTAGTTGAGCTTATGTAGGGATTCTTTATTCTGTTCTTTGTGTTTCATTGTGTAATTTTGTGAATAAATGTTGGTGTGTTTTAAAATCTAGTAGTCAACCAAGCTAACTTAATCCAAGTAATTTTCATTGTACACTTACTGAAACAAATTACAATGTTATGTTCTGAGCTGCCTGCTTAAGAATGTCCATAACAGACTGGGGACTCTTTGCACAATTTTAAACAGTGAGTGGTAGGTGTTAGTGCCTGTATTTCAGGTGTTGGTTTCGTTGGGTCGACAAAGCTTGGGATAGGAATGGCTCTTTCAGTCCCCAAATCCTTTTGGATATGGATACGGTGACTTTGGAAGTTTTGCAAAAAGTGAATAAGACCAAGTTGCATGAATTAGCAGAGTAGCTGGAATTGGAACTGCCTGCTTCTGTGAGGAAAGGGGAGATAATTACAGCAGTAGCTAAGCATTCAAACTTGCTGGAGAAACCTTCAGAATCAACAGAAATGGCAAGAATTCAATTGCAAATTAAACAGCTCAAGTTAGAGGCGAGAGATCAGGAAAGGGCAACAGAAATGAAACAGTTTGAGTTACGACTAAATGCAGAAGAGAGGAAAAAAGAGAGAGGGAAAGAGAGGGGAAAAAGGAGAGCTTTTGAACTTCAAAACTGACACTTGAAGAAAGTCAGCTTAAAAGGCTGGAAATAAAGGTTGAAGGTAGGATCACTGAGGAATTAGTCTGAATTCCTGTCGAAGTGCAGGGAATTAAAATGGTAAGGTTAGCAGTTGAAGTGGCTGATGATTATGAATTGGTCCATAAAACATGATTTGGCTTCCAGAAGCAATTTCAGTCCATGAGAGATAGAAATTGGGGCAAAGAGAAATCCTCACGTGGAAAGGTAAAGGTGGATCTCAGTGAAGATCATAAGGGTAACTTACCACAGGGTAAAAAAGAAACCCTTGAGGGGGACAAAAAAGTTAAAAAGCTCTGATGCTTTCTTTGGAATAAAGTGAGCCACACAAAGTCACCATGTTGGTGGGCTAGGAGAAAGCCAGATGTAGGAAAACCAGACAAGCCTGGAAGTTTTGTTGAACTAGTAACAAAAAGCACAAGGGAAGTTAGACAACTGCCTCAGAGTGTACAGGACGATCAAAGGTTGGTTAAGGAGGAAGTGCCAGCTCTGCTTAAAAAATATACATGCAAGGGTGAAGTTTATTCACATAGGCCAGGAGCAGTAGGTTAAGAGGTTACAATTTTAAGGGACACAGGATCCTCTCAGCCTGTAATACTGAAGGATGAGAAGATATGTACTCCTGAGGGACTATTGCCAGAAAAGGTGCTAGTAACAGGAATTCATGGTGAGACAAAAAGTGCTCAGTTCTGTAAAGTGAGGCTAGAGTCCAGAAAAGAGTGGAGAATTTGTGGTAGGAGTACTGGACAAGGAATACACTTTGTCCTTGCAAATCATATAGCTGATTCACCAGTAGGTGTGCTGCCTACTCTAGTTGAAAAACCAGTGGAGACACAGGCAACTGATGACTTGGAGAATGTTTATCCAGGAGTTTTCCCCGATTGTGTGATCATAAGATCACAGAGGCACATGTTGAAGCAAGAGTGATCAAAAGGTACAGATGAGGAATCTGACATAGTGTTATCCAAAATTTCTTCGATCAGGTAAGTGGAACAGAGAAGGAGCAGATAGGTAAACATGCCAGTATTTTTAGTTCTGATAAGCTGATTGAATTACAGCAGAAAGATGAGTTAAAACAGTTATATCAAAAGGCATGCAGAGAAAGAGAGTGAATGCATTCCTATGTTATTACTTAATAAATGTTGTCTTAATGAGGAAAGGGAAACCATCACACATTCAAGCAGATGAGAAATGGGCAGAGATTCATCGCATTGTTTTGCCAGTAGGGTATAGAAAGGAGGTGCTGCAAGTGACGCTTGAGCTACCTCTTGGAGGCATTTAGGGGTGAGAAAAACACCGGCTAAAGTACAAAGACATTTTTACTGGCCTGGACTATACAAGGATGTAGTTGAATTTTGCCAGACCTGCCATACATGTTAGTTAATTGGAAAATCACAGCCAGTAATAAAACCTGCACCTTTAATACCTATTCCAGCATTTGAGGAACCTTTCACAAGCGTCTTGATTGATTGCATAAGTACCCTACCTCGAACAAAAACTGGGAATAATTATTTGTTCACAATAACTGATGTATCGACTAGATTTCCAGAGGCAATCCCATTATGCAAAATCAGCGCAAAAAGGATTGTAGAAGAATTACTTAAATTTTTTTACTAGATACGGACTGCCGATAGAGATCCAGTCAGATCAAGGATCAAACCTCACATCCAAGCTTTCAAGGAGGTTATGGATAACTTGGGAACAAAGCAGTTCAAATCTACTGCATACCATCCAGAATCACAGGGAGCGCTAGAGAGATAGCATCAAATACTAAACACCATGTTAAGGGTTGATAGTCAACATTATCCAAATGGTTGTGATAAGGGAGTTCAGTTTGTACTTTTTGCGATCAGTGATGCACTGAATGAATTGACTAAATTCAGTCCATTTGAATTAGGTTTTGGGCATGAAGCAAGAGGGCTGTTAAAATTGCTTAAGGAGAAATTAATAAGTCAGAATTCAGAGACCACCCATTTGATCTATGTGTCAAATTTTAGAGAACGATTAAATAGAGCTGGAGAGTTGGCTGGATAGCATTTAAAAGTATCACAGCATACAATGAAAAAGGGCCAGATATGAAATCACAAATTCACAATTTTGCAATTGGGGATAAGGTGTTACTTCCAGTAACAGGTGAGTCTTTATAAGCAAGGTTTAGTGAACCTTATCAAATTGAGAAAAAATTGAGTGAGGTGAACAACTTGATAAGGATTCAAGACAGGAAGAAATCTCAGAGTGTGTCATGTGAATATGCTCAAAAGATATTTTGATAGGGAAGGAAAGCAAGAGAAGGTATTAGCACAGAAGGAAGAGCCAAATTCAGAGGATTCTGAATTGAACATTCCTCAAATCAAATTGGGTAATGAGAAAGTTATCAAACATTGGGATAAATTCTTGAGTTACCTTCCACAAGAAAATCGAAACTACCTGAAAGAGTTATTACTATCACATGGGGATATACGTGGAAATAAATGGGAAGTGCTAACCTAATTATGCATGATTTAGATATAGGAGATGCAGTTCAATTCAGTACCATCCTTATAAGCATTGCACTTTAAAGTTGGCACAGATTCAGAAGGAGATGGAACACATGTTCCAGGGTGGCATAATCTAAATGAGTCACAGTGACTAGAGCTCACTCATAGTCATGGTGCCAAAGCCAGATGGCACCCAATGGTTATTTGTGGACTGTCACAAAGTCAACGCCATTACAAAGACTGATACACATCCAATTCCATAGTTGGGACAAGCAACTTACATTTCTAAGTTGGAAAAGTGGGACAAGCAACTTACACTTCTAAGTTGGACTTGCTCAGAGGCTACTGGCAAGTACCTCTGTCAGAGGAAGCAAAAGCAATTTTGGCTTTTGTAACACCAAATGGACGATATCAGTTCAAAGTCATGCCATATAGTATGAACCATGCTCCAGCCACATTTCAGATACTGACTAATAAGGTCATTGCTGGATTACCCAACTGTATGGTGTACATTGATGACCTGATTTTTAGTCGCTTATGGAAGGAACATTTACAGCATTTATCAGACTTGTTCGATCGACTTCGGAAGGCAGGCTTGGTGGTAAAGCTAGCTAAAACTGAATTTTCCAAAGCCCAAGTAACCTTCCTGGGCCATGTTATTGGACATGGACAAATGGCTCCATGAGATGCAAAAATAAAAGTAATTGGGGAATTTCCCACACCATCGACAAAAAAAACGATACTACGGTTTGAGTGGATTTTACCGAACGTTTGTGCCGAACTTTAGCAGTGTGACTACTCACGGAATTGTTAAAAATGGGCAAGAAATTTCAGTGGACAGTAGGCTGTCAAAAGGCATTTGACAACCTAAAATCTGTGTTAACCATTGCCCCAATATTAGCCACGATGGATTACACAAAGTCTTTCAAGTGTCTATCAATGCCAGTAATTGGTGCGGTACTCCTGCAGGAGGATGACGAGGGGATAGAAAGACCCAGGAAGTTGAATGTTCATCAACAGAAATATTCAACGGTAGAGAAAGAGACTTTAAGCTTGTGTTGACCTTACAACATTTCAATGTTTATATTACCAGCAATGCATCGAAGACAATCGTATACACTGATCACAACTCATTGATATTTGTGGAAAAATTTAAGGACAAAAATGCCAGAGTGTTTAAATGGAGTTTGTTGTTGCAGCCATTCAATTTGACAATTGTGCATGTGGCAGCTCACGTAAACATGATTGCCTATGTGTTATGGAGACTCGAATGAGATACAGAAGCGTTCGGTGGTGGTTATGCTGTGGCCTGAATTTGCATGTAGTTGTGCATGTTTATAGTTAATATAGTGTATATGTATGTTTAGACTACTAAATGGGTTTTGAAGGGTTAAAAATAAAGCCATCTTTTGGTACTGATGGTTCTTTTTTTTAAGAGAGGAGGTGTCACAAAGATAGGCCCTTTTTTAAAAAAAACTCTTCCTTGGCTCAAGGAGACTCTGTCCTTGATTTATTTTCAGAGGGGTAATAAACCAGGCCAGGCTCCGATCAGTTTGGTTTGGTACCAAGATGAAAAGGATTTTGCGAGGTCTTTTGTTTACATGTAAACTGATGAGACTTCAGGACCAAGTGATCATGTTTTAGAAGTGACCTGTATAATGAAAGGGGAGTGGTCAGCTCTCTTGTTGAGCTGAGCAGTTTTAGTTCAGTCTTGAACTGGTGAGAAGTTCAACAGGGAGCTATGTGGAAACTCTGTGTCTCTCCTTCTGCCCTTCAACTTCAACCTGTTAGCATGTGTTCCATTTGTAGTGGTTTTTATAGGGAGTTGGTTATTGGGACTGTTGTGTATATTTGGAACAGCATAATTAAGTCCAGTTGGATAGGCTGAGTTCTGTAGGGATTCTTTATTCTGTTCTTTGTGTTTCATTGTGTAATTTTGTGAATAAATGTTTGTCTGTTTTAAAATCTAGTAGTCAACCGAGCTAACTTAATCCGGGTAATTTTCACTGTACACTTACTGAAACAAATTGCAAAGTTATGGTCTGAGCTGCCTGCTTAAGAATGTTTTGAGTGGTCTGGCTAAGTCCATAACAGGGGTGATGGGGGAAAATCAATTTAAAAAGTATTTTGTCTTTTTTTTATTGTAGCAGCTGCTTAAGGCTTGGCTGACTGAGAAGGAAGATGTTCTCACTGCAATGCAAACCAGCAGCTTTAGGGATCAGCGCAAGACTGGAGAGAATATTTGCAGTTTGGCAGTAAGTGGGCCTTGTTTATGTATCCGATTTTGGAAATGAACTCAAGTTGCTTTTATTTGTTCATACTAGTGATGGAGTAAAATAATCCTGGTTCCTGTTTATTCAAGTTTCATTGAATCATAGAATATCATAGGATCCCTACAGTGTGGAAACAGGCCCTTGGGCCCAACAAGTCCACACTGAACCTCTGAAGAGTAACGTACCCAGACCCATTCCCCTACCCAATTTCCTATATTTACCCCTGAGTAATGCGCCTAACCTACACATCCCTAAACACTATGAGCAATTTAGCATGGCCACTTCAAAACCTGCACATCATTAGATTGTGGGAGGAAAGCGGAGCACCTGGATGGAACCCATGCAGACCCGGGATAATGTGCAAACTCCGCACAGACAGTTGTCCAAGGCTGGAATTGAATGCAGGTCCCTGGCGCTGTGAGTCAGCAGTGCTAACCACCATGCTCTCTGCGGATTCGACATGTGTAGACATTGAGTGAAGATTGGAGGATAAATAGCTGACAGATCCCTAGTTCCTGAAGAATGACACCCTATGGTGTTTAAATAAACCATTGCTAAGTTAGTAAATGTGCTGATTTTAATTTTCAGAAATTCCCTAGATTCTGGAAAGAATCATAGAATGATAGAGGTCCTTCAACCCATCAGGTTTACACCCACAAAAACTATTTTAAGTCTGCATTAGTTCCACTTTCCAACACTTGGCCTATAGCCTTAAATGCAATGACATTTCAAGTGCTCATCTAAGTACCTTTTAAAGGTTGTGAGGTTTCCTGCCTTAACTACTTACCCAGGCAACGCATTCCAGATTCCCACCATCCTCTGGGTTTTGAAAAAAACTTCCCTCTAAATCCCATATTTTTCACTTAAAAGTATGCCACCTTGTTATTGACACTTGAACCGAGCTGGTTTCTATCCACCCTGTGAATGCCCCTCATAATCTCAATCAGGTTCTCTGTCAGCTTTCTCTGCTCGAAAGAAAGCAACCTGAGCTTATCCAGTCTTATTTCATAGCTGAAGTGCTCCACCCGAGGCATCATCCTGGTGAATCTCCTCTGCACCCTTTCCAGTGCACTCACTTCCTTTCTATAGTCCGGTGACCAGAACTGTACACAGTACTCCATTTGTGGCCTTACTAAACTTCATAGCACTTCAACATGACTTCCTAGGTCTTATAATCTATGCCATGACTAGAAAAGGCCATCTTAACTAGCCATTAACCTGTCTTGCCACCTTCAGGGATACATGGACAAGAACCTCAAGATCGGTTTGTTCAACTGAGCTTCCTAGTGTACTGCCATTCATTGTGCATATCCTTATCTCGTAGCTTCTTTCAAAATGCACCATCTCACACATACCAGTTTAAATTTTACCTGCCACTGATCTATCAACCTGATCAATCTGTCTTTATTGTCCTGTCACATAAGATCTTCTTCCTCACTGAGAACCACAGACCAACCATCTTGACATCTGGAAATGTACTTATCACCCCATTCCCACATCCCCATCTACATCATTTATGTGTATCATAAATAATAAAGAACTCAGAACTGATCATATGGCTTGTTACTGAATACCAGCCTCCAGCCACACAAACAACCTACACTAATATCCTCTGTCTCCTACCACTAAGTCATTATTAGATCCAACATGGCAAGTTACCCTGGATCCCATGTACTTTTATCTTCTTTATAAATTTCCCATGTGTGACCTTGACAAAAGCTTTGCTGAGATCCAATAAAAAAACAATTTTCTGCACTACAATCATCTAGTCACTTGGTCACTTCCTCTCAAAATTCAATCGAAGTTGTTGGCGTGACCTCTCTGACAAGTCATGCTGACTATCTCTGATCAAACCTCGCCCATCTAATTGGAGATTAATTCTCTGCTTCAAAGTTCTCTCCAGTAGTTTCTCTACCACTGATATGGGAATCACTGTTCTCTTATTATCTGATGGTTTCTACCATCTTTCTTGAAAAGTTGAATCGCATTTACTGTCCAAAGAGATTGGAAAATAGTGAATGTAACTACTTTTCAAGGAAGGAGGAAGACAAAAACCAGGGAACTACAGTCCACTTAATATTTGTCATAGGGAAAATGTTGGAATCTGTTATTAAGGAAGTTATGGCAGGAACTTAGAAAAATCTCAATGGGTGTTGCAAATGAAGAGAGATACTTCCAGTTGGAGGCTCATGACTCTGTAGAGTTCACATCCGTGGAGACAGGCTCATTAAATATTTCTCGGGCAGAGGTACATCTACTCTTGACCAGCAAGGGAATAAAAGGGTACCTGACTCCAGCCAGCAAAGTAAGTTGAGCCTATAATTTCATTAGCTAGGATCTTAGAATGGTGGAGCAGGCTCAAGGGGCCCAATAGCTTATTGTGACTCCTAATTAAAAGTTGCTATTTATGTATGAACCAGGCTCAATGTCTGACCCCCACCAGCACTCTCCAGTGAGAAAATCACTTCTCAGAGATTTGTATGAAAAGTGGTCACTTGAATAAGGTGCTGGTAATGGAAACTCTCCTTTAAGAGGGAAAGTAATATCTGGTAGAGAAAATGAATGCTGTGCATTTTTGATTTTGTAGCTCTGCATTGTGCAAACTGAGAGTTTTGATTCATTGTGTATGATAAATTTTGGGTCACTGGAAATAAGAGCAGATGTAGGCTATATGGCCTTTTGAGCCTGTTCCACCATTCAGTTAGGTAATAGCTGATCTTCACCCATAATGCTATTTCATAGAATCCCTACAGTGTGGAATCAGGCCATTTGGCCCAACAAGTTCACACCGACCCTCCAAAGGGTAACCCACCCAAACCCATTACCCTACCTTACTACTCTACATTTACCATTGACTAATCCACCTGACCTACACATTTCTGAACAATATGGGGGATTTAGCAATGCCAATTCAACTAGCCTGAACATCTTTGGATTGTGGGTGGAAACCGGAGCACTTGGAAGAAAACCATGCAGACATGGGGAGAGTATGAAAACTCCAGAAAGACAGTTGCCCGAGGCTGGACACGAATCCAGATCCCTGGTGCTGTGAGGCAACAGTGCTCACCACTGAGCCACTATGCTGCCATTATTTTCCTGCACTGTTTTGATATCTTTTGAAGTTAATATTTTCTACCGATATCCATTTTGATTGTATTCAGTGATGAAGCCTTCTCGACCCCTTTGTGGTACAAAATTCCAGACTTGTTCCTCTGAGTGAAGAACCTCCTCCTTCTCTTAAATGGCCTACTCCTATTCTAAGACGATGTTCCCTGGCTCCAGATCCCTCCCTCCCTACATCTACCCTCTTCAGCTCTGTACACATTTTGCAAATTTAATATAATGTTGCAATTTCTAGTCTGCTTAATTCTCCTTCTCCCTTTCCTGCAATATCAGGAATCAGTTTTGTGAACTTTTGTTGTAGTGCCTCTTCCTTGTAGGGAGGCCAGAACTGTACAGCATACTCCACATGCAGTCTCAGCAAGGCTGTATCCAGTTACAGCAAGAGTATTACACTTATTTTCAATTCTTCTTGTAAGCATATAAATAGCAAAAGAGTAGTAAAGGGAGGGTTAGGGCTCATTGGGAACTAATAGGGGATTTACATGTGGTGAGGTACTAAATGAATACTTGGATCTGTCTTTACCAAAGAGGTAGATGTTGTGTTGACCATGAAGCCAGAGGAGCAAACTCTTGTCACTAGAAAGGTTCAGAAATATTGACGAAATAGTGTTGGAGAGATTGCTGCCACTGAGAGTTGACAGGGCACTGGAACCAGATGAAATGTATTCAAGAATTTTCAGTGAAATGGGCATGGAAATTGTGGACTGGCCATATTCATTCAGTCTTGTCCTGGACTTTAGAGAGTTGCCAGAAGATTGAAAAATTGCAAAAACGTATATTTGTTCAAAAATGTTGTAAAAGAAATCCTAGCAATTATAAACCAATGAATTCAACTTGAGTGGTAGGAAAGCGTTTAGATACAATGTTTTCCCAGGAGCCTTAGAGGCTGCGGGGTGATCTTATGGAATAAAATCATGAGGGACATGGATAGAGTAAATAGACAAGATCTTTTCCCTGGGGGAATCCAAAAATAGAGGGCATAGATTCAGGATGAAAGGGGAAATATACAAAAGGGATCTAAATGGGCAACTTTTTCACGCAATGAGTGGTGCGTGTATGGAATGAGCTGCCAGAGGAAGTGGTGGAGGCTGGTACAATTACAATATTTAAAAGGCATCTGAATGGGTATGTGAATAGGAAGGTTTCAGAAGGATATGAACTGGAAACTGAGTGCTGATAAATGGGTTTAGATTTATTTAGGATACCTGGTTGGCATGGACAAGTTGGACAGAAATTTGATACAGCAAGAGTATTACTCTCATCTTCAATTCTTCTAACAAAAAGATTTCTGTTGGCATATAACTGCTGTATATCAGTTTGACTGGACTGGCTGGACCTTCTAATCTAATTCAAGATTTGCATAAAGATTTGTAGCTTGGGTGCCAGTTGTCTTGTGAGTATGTTTGCAGAGCTGGGAAGTTGAGTTGCAGACATTTCATTCCCTGTCTAGTTGACATCTTCAGTGCTTTGGAGCCTCCTGTGAAGCGCTGCTAACTGTACCTTCTGGAATTTATTTGGTCCATTCCTGCTGCTCTGGTTGCTGGTTATAGTGGCCACTATATTGGGTTTAGGTCTATGTGTTTGTTGATGGAGTCCGTGAATGAGTGCCATTCTTCTAGAAATTCACTGGCTGTCCTCTGTTTAGCTTCTCCTATGTCGTTGTTGCCCAGTCATTGTGTGCGTTCCACGTCATCTGTGTGTATGGCTATTAGGGACAACTCGTCGTGTCATTTAGAGGCTAGTTGGTGTTAATGGATGTGGATTGCTAGTTATCTGCCTTTTTGTCCTCTGTAGTGTTTCGAGCAGTCCTTGCATGGGATCTTGGAAATTATGTTTGTCTTGCACATGATGGGTATAGGGTCTTTCATTCTGGTGAGTTGATGTCTGACCTTAGCTGTCATGAATCCGAGTGCTCGGAGGAACTCTAGCTAGAGATGTTAGCCAACCTCCTGGACAAATAGAACAGGCGATGTGACGGGGAACCTATGAACAAGGACTACATGCTCAAACTACTAGACCTGTGCTTGACGATACACTTCGTGTTCAGCAACCAAATATAGGAGCGGATCAGTGGAACACCCTTTGGCTCACCCATCTGTAAGCTCATAGCAGAAGCAGTGATTCAAAGACTGGAACGAACAGCCCTCCTACAAGTCCAACCAAAACTCTGGATCAGATACGTGCATGATGCTTTTGGTTTATTAAGAGAACAGAAATCGAGAGCACACACTGGATTATCAACACCATGCTCACGGGGATCAGATTTATGAGAGAGGAGGAAACTAACAATCAGCTCCCATTCCTGGATGTGATGGTAGAATGAACACAGAGTGGTGAATGCACCACGGAAGTGTACAGGAAAACCACACAAATGGCCCAGGTCCTGAACTACAACAGCAACCACCCAAACACACACAAGAGAAGTTGCATTAGGAGCCTGTTTAAAAGGGCTACAACACTGCAGCACTCCCAACCTATGAAAAGAAGAAGAACCCCTCTACTGAGTTGTCGCCAAGAATGGATATCATCGTAACTTCATCCTCAGATGCTTAACAGACAGACAACGCGATGAGGACATGCCACCACCTAACTCAGTAACCATTCTACCTTATATAAAAAACCTCTCTTGAACTGTCAGCCAGACTTGTTTGGACACTCACATTCATGACAGCCCATAAACCGACAGTCATGCTCAGGCAAAACTCACAATAAAGAAAGACCCAATGCCCATCATATGCAAGACAAACATAACTTACAAGGTTCATGGAAAGACTGCATGAAACACTATATAGGACAAACAGGCAGACAACTAGCAATCCACATCCATGAACACCAGCTCGGCACTAAATGCCATGACCGGATGATCCTAGTAGCCATACACACAGATGACAGGTGACAGCACCATAATCATAGGAGAAGCTAAACAAGGGACAGCTAGAGAACCTCTAGAAGCATGGCACTCCTCCATGGACCTGGACCCAATGTACCAGCCACTACAACGAACAACCGGAAGCAGTGGGAATAGAACAAAATAAATTCCAGAAAACAGTACAGCAGTGCTTCACAGGAGGCTCCAAAGCACTGAAGATGTCACCTGGACAGGGGATGAAACGTCAGCAAATCAGCTTCCCAGCTCAGCAAACATACTCACAACTATGACTTCTAATATAATCTACCCGAGATGCTGGGATTGTGCAGAGGATTTGTTGAAAAAAGATTGTAAGGATAACTTGGCAATCAGTCAGTCAGTTCAACACTGGGAGTAGGAAAGCTTTCACAAAGAAGGACACAGGCTAATGATAAGATAAGAGACACAAGATACAATTTTAAAGGCTGAACAGGAACAGAGGGACCTGGGGATACTTATGCAAAAATTGTTGAAGGTGACAGAGCATATTGAGAAAATGGTAAACAAGACAGATGGAGCTTCGCAGATAAAAATGTAGACAGTACAAAACAATGACATTATGGTGAACCTTTATAATAAACCAGTTTAGCCTCATCTGGAGTATTGTAACAAATATTGGGCACTGCGTTCTAAGAAAGATATGAAGGCATAAAGAAAGGTGCAAAAAAGGATTCAAGTGCATGGTTCCAGGAATGAGAGACCTCACTTGCTTGAATAGAAAGGGATGGTGGTAGTATAGGGATAATTACAGGCCCAGACAGAATGCCCACATCCCATGAGCAAATTAAAAAAAAAGATAGCTTTTGGAATCTGGGGTATGATTTTGGAAACTGAGAAGTGATTTAATAGAATTACTTAAACTTGTGATAGAGAAACTGTTTGCAGTAGTGCGTGATAGAGAGCTAGAAGTCAGTGATCTAAAGTGAATGGAAAAAGAACATGATGTATACATTTTCAAGCAGTGTGTCGTTATGATCTGGAATGCATTAATTGAAATTGTGGTGGAAACAATTCTAATTGTGGCTTTTAATAAAGGAATCGGATAATCATCTGAAGAGGAAATGTTTGTAGGGTTATGGGGTAAAGGTTGACCTAATGGGACTAGCTGAAATGCTTTTTCAGAGACATGTGCAGACAAAATGGACAATTTAACCATCTTCTGTATTGTAAATGTTCGATGATTCATGTTTGCTTTTCAGTGCCGTAATATAGTGCATCACAATGGTTTTTGTGTTTCAGGTTTTATGTGTGTATTAGGTGCTGCTTGTAAAGAAGCATGTACAAGTCCTAATGTGTTAGCTGCTTTCCTAATATGTTACTGTTTTCCTATTAATCTGCTGAGTGTAAAATACTTCATTAGCATTACCTTTTGTTATGGCAGAGAAGAGAGGAATAGGATTTTTACTGGTTAAAATAAAACTTAGAAGTGAGGAGCAACAATTTAAATACTGATCCTTGGTGAGAAAAGCTGCATAAGTGGATAGTGGAATAGTTTAATTCCATTAGTATGTGACTCATAATTTTAAATGTTTTGCTTCCTTAATTAGTTTTGTCATCTAAATAGCCTCGAAGCACATCTACTGAAATCTTAGGTAAATTGAACGGTTTAATTGATCTGTATCAGATTATACTAGTCAGTCGACTGATCTGTGTTCACAGTCCTTGATTGACTTAACTTTGAGAGCTGTCGAAAGCTTCTCAAAAGATCTGAGAAGCCTCAGCTATGAGCAGTTGTAGAAATTCTGATTGCTGAAATATTTTCAAGCACTGTTAGTGGACTTGTTGCCGACTTACAATGTGTCTCATCTCTGCATTTCTGTGAGACAAAGCAGATGGCTCCAGAATATATAAAAACAGTCTATGCACAATACCTTATTCCAAGGGGATGCATTGATAATTGTTATGTATGTTGTGTTAGATTTTGAAGGAAGATCTACAAATGAAGCGTCCTACATTGGACCATCTGGATGAACTTGATCAAGATTTAGCGGATTTACTCAAAAATAGTAATTTATCAAAGAACATTAACAGTGGTGTGGAAGAGCTATCACAAAGATGGGACAATTTGGTGCAACAGCTGGAAGATTACTCCAAACAGGTATGAACAGCATCAAACTGAATTGTTTAATTGTTTTTTTTTATAGATATTTTTATTAGAAATTTAACATTTTTACAAGTTTACAAAAATAAACAAAACTCTCAGATATAAACATTGATATACAATTAGCTCAAATATACAAAAGCCAAAATTTAACAAAAAAAACAAAAAAAAAAGAAAAAAGAAAAAACAAACTCAACTATCTACTAATCTAACCTACAACTAACCAGAGTGTATATTTAAGTCTCTTACATGCTCGGGATGTGTTAACATCAGATATGATAAAACCCGTATTCATGCGGGATTCCTCCCCCGAGGGGCCGCGGACCAGCCAGGTCTGTAGTCTCAATTAAATAAAAGCCCTTGTTAGGATAGCCGAAATATCTGTATTTATGTAATTCAAAAAGGGCTGCCATATTTTATAAAATAATTCGGTCTTTCGGTGCACCATATTTGTAAGGAAGTCAAGGGGAATACATTCCATAAGTAGTCTGTGCCAATTTGAAAGTCCAGGGGGGCCCTCAGCCACCAGTTCACCAAAATATTTTTCCTTGCACAGAAAGAAAGAATAGAAAATAGTCTCTTCCCATACGTGTCCAGGGAGGGAAAGTTCGAAAAGCCCAAGAGGAGAGATACGGGGCCCACTTTTATTTCCGTTCCTAAAATTTCTGTCAGGGTACTTGCTACTATAGTCCAATATCTACGGATCTTATGACAGGTCCATAAGCAATGTACAAGAGTGCCCACCTCTATTTTGCATTGGGGACACATTGGAGATGCTCCTGCCTTAAATTTTGCCAATCGAACCGGTGCTATATGGGCCCTATGAAGTATCTTCAGCTGGATAGCCTGGGTTCTGTTAAAAATAGTAATTCTTCTAGCATTTTCCCAGATATCATTCCACGTTTCTGTGGAGATTTCTAGTCCCAGATCCTGAACCCATGTTTTAAGCAGATTA
>NC_057724.1:805195-815354 GCF_004010195.1 Chiloscyllium plagiosum
AGGAAACCGGAGCACCCGGAGGAAACCCACGCAGACACGGGGAGAATGTGCAAACTCCACACAGTCAGTCGCCTGAGTCGGGAATTGAACCCGGGTCTACAGGCGCTGTGAGGCAGCAGTGCTAACCACTGGGCCACCGTGCCCAGTTGTGGCAGCCACTGCTCCAGGAATGCTGTAAGCTGGCCTTCCTCTTCCTGTTCGGGAAGGCCCAGCAAACGAATATTTTTTCGACGACCTCGATTATCGCGGTCGTCAATATGATTTTCCAAGGTCCGGACTCGCTGCTCGAGAGTCCGGACCTGATCCACGGCCGATTGAGCGGTTGTCTCCGAGGTCGCGGCCTTTAGCTCCGCCTCTCCGAGTCGGCGTTGAATTTCTTCAATTTCACGGTCGTGCTTCTTCAGCGCGGCCGAGAGCGACTCCCAACGATTTCTGGATTCGACGATAAAGGCATCGATCTTCGAGTCAAGCTTGGAAAGCATTTCTGCAAGGCTTGTTACTGTTGGTAAGTCCCCCGGGGCGGCTGTGGACGCCTCTGCTGCAGCTGGAGAGTGTGGGGGAGGGGTTCCTGCTTGCTGAGAGCTGCGGGCTCCCTTCCCTTTAGTCATTTTAACTTAGGATAAAGTTGCTTAAAATTTAATATACACAACTAATTGAGTTACTAAACTATTATAAATGATTTATAAATGATTTGGTGAGCTTGGTAGGGGGTAGGTGACCCACTTTGCCCAAGTCTTGGGAGGAGCACTATAGACTCAGTCTTACTGGGTCACCGCCATCTTGGATCCCCCGAATTGTTTAATTGTTACATTGGCCAGAAACTAAAAAATGCAAGTGGAACAATTGGAGTTTTGGGCACCAAATAAGCACTTTTTGTCATTCTGAGGCTTCTCTTGGAACAATTACTGGGCGGCACGGTGGCAAGGTGGTTAGCACTGCTGCCTCACAGCGCCAGAGACCCGGGTTCAATTCCCGCCTCAGGCGACTGACTGTGTAGAGTTTGCACATTCTCCCCGTGTCTGCGTGGGTTTCCTCCGGGTGGTCCGGTTTCCTCCCACAGTCCAAAGATGTGCAGGTTAGGTGAATTGGCCATGTTAAATTGTACGTAGTGTTAGGTAAGGGGTAAATGTAGGGGTATGGGTGGGTTGCGCGTCGGCGGGTCGGTGTGGACTTGTTGGGCCGAAGGGCCTGTTTCCACACTGTAAAGTAATCTAATCTAATCTAATCTAATTAATTTACTTGGAACTGAATTGGAAATGGAAGTTGGTTTGTATATGACAACTAATGAAATGGTGGTTGAGAGAAGGTTGTTGCCTGGCTGTAGACTCTGCTCAAAAACTGAAGAATACTTATGTGTACAATCTAAACTGGGTCTTCCCCTCTGCCAGGTAGTTTGGATACTCAGAAATGACATTTTTGGTTTGTAGTTAGTGACCTTTGCAGAATTTGTGATAGTCCATTTTCTTCCCTACTCAAAGCAGAACTCTACATGTATTTGCAGAAGTATTTGTCCCATTCGTTTAAATTCACAGACACTTTATATAGTGTTAGCCTTTGAATAGTCAAGTAGTTTCACTTCATTGGTTTTTAGTGCCATTTTTGGGGATTTTGTTACCTTGAATTACCACTCAACAGCTTCTTGAAATCTTCACTTTTTTTTTCCAGTTTTAATTTGCTCTCTTTTTATATACCCCTGTTCTCTGAATTGGGAGAAAGTGAGGACTGCAGATGCTCTGTTCCCTGAACTGCTTGACTTCATACTCCAAAGGCAGTGTTATTGATGTAAACATTTTTGTTGTTGTTCACTTAGCAGTAGCAAATAGTCAATGCTGTGAAGTGCCATATCTGTGTCTCTTCCTTTAGGCATGAAAGTAATTTACAAATGTTAACAGAGCACACTTGAACACATGCATGCATTTCTTTTGTGTTCATTTTAATTCTCAAACTTTATAGATTGATGGTTAATTGTACTTGTTGCATTCCTGCCAATTATGCTCAAACCAATTTGTACCCACTTCTCATTCTTTCTAGTGATGTTTTTTTTCACAAGGTTGTTTCTTGAGCCCAACTTCTGAAGGAAGTCATGATTTGGAGGTGCCGGTGTTGGACTGAGGTGTACAAAGTTAAAAGTCCCACAACACCAGGTTATAGTCCAACAGGTTTAATTGGAAGCACTAGCTTTCGGAACACTGCTCCTTCATCAGGTGGCCACAGCTTTCTTGCTTGTTTAATCACTTGAATCACCTGATTGTATTACAGGCTTATAGAGCATTTTATCTCAACTTCTATTTTAAGCATCATTATTTCCTTTACAACTAAATAGTAATTGAAAATGTGTCAGATCCAAGTGAGATCCAAGATGGCGGTGGTCTGCTATGCTGGGCTCTGTGACATATCCCGGCAAGGTGGACCTTTTCCGCTCATGCCACACCCCCCCTCCATTAACCACCCCAGGAGAAAAATCGGTAATATAAAGTTACTGAACATCTGGAGCTGCTAAAATTGTGGTTTGACAGCTCTAAGATCAGGAGGAAAATGAATAAAGGAAAAAGAGTGAAAGGAGTACAGCAGGCAGGGCACTCCCCTACTGTGTTGGGGGGTGCCTGGGACTATTGCTCAAACCCTCGGGATGGTTCCTTTGGATTTAATGGGGCAGCAGCATTTATCCTCGGAGTTTGGCAAACTCCGAGAAAAGATTGAAGCAAAGATGGAGCCAATATCTGCCATGCTGAAAAAGCTTGAGCAGGAGATTCAAACAGTGGACCGAAGACTAGAAGCAGTAGAGCAGAGGACCACGGCATTGGAGACGTGGCACAGGTCTCGGGAGGAAGGATCCGAATACTGGAAGACCATATTTGGGTCCTTCAGGAACAAGTGGATGACCTGGAAAACAAAAGTAGAAGAAAAACTTGCGACTCATGGGTCTCCTGGAGTGCGAGGAAGGCGAGGACTATGTTGTACTGAAGAAGTAACTCCCGAAGTTCCTGGGGCTGGGGTTGGAGTCGGGCCTGGTGAGTGTGGAGTGGGCCCACCGGATCGCAATGCGCAGGTCTGGACCGGGCCTGCACCGCCGCCCGGTCCTAGTGTGCCTCCAGCACTGTAAAGAAAAACAATTAGTGATTGAAACACCAAGCAGACTGGGAAGAGATCCACAGGCTTTAACATACAAAGGCTCAAGAAGAATATTTTTTCAAGACTTCTGAGGAGCCATAATTAGGAAGAGAAAGGCATTTGATGAAGTTTAGATTACATTACATTACATTACAGTGTGGAAACAGGCCCTTCGGCCCAACAAGTCCACACCGACCTGCCGAAGCGCAACCCACCCATACCCCTACATTTACCCCTTACCTAACACTACGGGCAATTTAGCATGGCCAATTCACCTGACCTGCACATCTTTGGACTGTGGGAGGAAACCGGAGCACCCGGAGGAAACCCACGCAGACACGGGGAGAACGTGCAAACTCCACACAGTCAGTCGCCTGAGGTGGGAATTGAACCCGGGTCTCCGGCGTTGTGAGGCAGCAGTGCTAACCACTGTGCCACCGTGCCGCCCACAAGTTAAGGGAAAATTAAGGGATCTGAGCATTCATTATTCCTTGAGGACCCGGCGCTGTTGGCATTCTGCTCACGGAGGGAATATAATTTTGATTCAGCAGAAAGGGCAAAGGATTTTGTAAACTCTTTGAAATAAAGAACTCAAGTCGGGAAGAAATGCCATTAAGGGCAATGGTACAGTTTCCTTTATTTTTTCTGCCCTTTTTTTTCCTCTTCTCTCCCCTTTTTCCTTTTTGTGTTTATCTGTTTTATAGATATTATACTACCTTGGTGTAAAACCTGATTTATTTATCATTTCAGTTGGTTAGTTATTGTCTTGGTTTTTTTGCTGCTGTCCTCTTTTTTTTGGATTGAAGGTGGCTATACCTGTGGTTGAGATGTATGGAAAAGAGGTGTTGATGGGGGAGAGTGGGTGTCCATTGTTAACTCTCAGAATGTAAATACAGAGGAACCGCGATTATCCGAATACCAATTATCCGAAAATCGGATTATCTGAAGGAGAGCTCGAGGTACTGATAAAAACATTATATCAAAAACATGTTTCCAACAGTGATCGCGTCTTTTGTTTACAGAGATTAAACAGGCACAGTCTTCAAATGACTGCCCTCCCGCCCTCTCTGTCTCCCCACACTTACCCTAGAGTTCTAGAGGGGTGTACCCTATGCCCCCCTTCCCTAGATAATCTCTCTAACATTGTCCTGTACCAGGTAGAGGAGGAACCTGCCAAAAAGTTGCAATAAAAGGTTGTGTGTGTGGCTGTGGCTGCGTGTATGTGTGTGTATCCGCGCGTATGCACTATTTGGAGACTTACCCCACAAAGGCAACAGCAGCAGCTGCAGCGCCTTGTTGGTGCGTGTATGTGTGTGTATCCGCGCGTATGCACGGAGACTTACCCCACAAAGGCAACAGCAGCAGCTGCAGCGCCTTGTTGGTGTCCAGTCCGGCTGCCCCGGAGAGGGGGCAGGGAAGACGGGCTTGAGAGGGGGGGAGCAATGTTGGATTGGAGTGGGGGCTGTTGAACGGGGTTGGACCGGGTTCTGGGGACAGGTGCGGGGAGGGGGCTTGTGCGCTGTGTGCTGATGGGGCAGTGTTGGGGGTGGGATTTTGTGTGCTGATGGGGCGGTGTTGGAAGGGGTTTGGGGGACAGGTGGGAGGTGGTGGGCGGTGTTGAGGGCAGGGCCTCGTGCGCTGTGTGCTGCTGCAGTCTCCTGAACAGGGCATAGACTTTAGAAACTCCGAACCCCAGAGGAAAGGCATTTAATTGATTAACCAAATAATTGATTATCCGAATGAAATAGTGCCCGCCCATCTCATTCGGATAATCAAGGTTCCCCTGTAACGTGTTTTCTTTATCGGTCCATTGCGTGGGATTAGGGCATGGCCTCAGCTGGAAGGAGCCAGGATGGTTGCAAGGATTGGGAGGATTGTCCCCTATGGGCAAGGGAGGGGGATGATCTCTAATGAGTTGGAGTTTATTTGGGTGTTTGTTTAAGTTAAATGTGGTGTTTAGTTTTTTTTAGTTGTTTTTTAGGAGTAGTTTTTAGACTTCATAGAGTTAATGCCTTTTTCACTTGCCGCACCTCAGATAAGCTTCTTCCTCTTGGGGAACAATAGGCTGCCCTGGACAACCATGGCTAGTGATTTGTTCAGGTGATGCACCTGGAATGTAAAAGGGAGCCATTCCCCCATTAAAAGAAAGAAGGTGTTGTCAATCCTTCGGAAGGAAAGGGTTGACATTGCCCTGCTGCATTTAACTGATAAGGAACATCTAAAACTGCAACGGGGGTGTGTTGAGGGTGGGGTTATGATAGAATATTCTCCTTCTTTTGCTCCAAGAGTAGAGGAGTGGCTATACTGGTAAGAAGGAATCTACCATTCCAGGTAACTGAGCAAATTAAGGACGAACATGGACGGTTCATCATTCTTAAAGCTGTAATACATGGAGAAGTCTATGGTATCCTGAATGTTTATTGTCCCCTGGCAAACACTCTTAAATTTCTAATTGATGCAGTTGCTAAATTAATGAATCTTGGGGTGCACCACACGATCATAGGAGAGGATTTTAATCACCTAATGGATCCTGGGATGGACAGGATGCCAAGGGGCCCAGCAGGTACACCTGCGCAATCTAGACAGTTGGTGGACTTGTGTGAGGAGTTGGGAATAATGGATGTGTGGAGGCATCTCCACCCTCATGAAAGAGACTTTACTTTTTATTCCAACGCACAGAAGTGCCACACGCAAATTGACATGTTCCTTGTGCCGTCGGTTTGTTTAGACAGAACATTGGCTTGCAAAATTGGGAATGTAATTATCTTGGACCATATGCCAGTGTATTTAGATGTTAAAATCAAGGGTGGCGAAATAGATACACGGCAATGGCGTCTGGACCCATTACTGTTAAGGGATAGCAAAGTTGTTGAGTACATTGCAAGACCTTCTGGGATATCAACTCTTGTACAGCCAATAATCCGGCAATACTTCAGGAGGTCACAAAGGCATATTTATGAGGCATGATCATTTCGTATTCAATGACTAGGAGGAGGCAGAGGGAGGAGCAGCAACGGATGCTGGAGACTCAGCTGAAGGTAGCTGAGGAAGCATATTGTGATGGGCCTTCTTTGGTCAAGCTGCAGCAGGTCACTGCTTTCTGGGCTGTTCTCGACTCATTGCACGCACAGGTGGCAAAACAAAAGGAGGTCTCCTTTGCTGAACAAAGATTGTTTGAATTTGGAGATAAACCAGGTAGATATCTGGTATATGTGGCTAGAAAGAAAAATGCTTCCCAATCCATTATGCCTGTTAGAGAGAAGGCTGGCACAGTTACCCATGAGTTGAAGAAGATCAATGTTAGATTTAAGGAATACTTCGCAGAGCTATATCGCTCGGAGGATGGCAAAGACGGTGCAGTGAGAATGCAATCCTTTTTTGAGAACCTGAACCTCCCCAATATAAACATGGAACAGGTCTCCTTGTTAAATGCACCTATGACAATACAAGATGTGCAGGAAGCAATAAAGCATCTCCAGGTTGGCAAGGCACCAGGGCCAGATGGATTCTGAGTGAGTTTTGTAAGGAATTCATAAATGTGTTGGTGGAGCCACGTTTGGGAATGTATATCTATTCATATACACAGGATTGTCTTCTACCCTCTCTTAGGGAGGCTAATATCTCCCTTATTTTAAAGAAGGGGAAAGACCCCAAAGAATGTGCTCATACAGACCAATTGCACTGTTGAATGTCGTCTTTAAAATTCTGTCAAAGGTGCTGGCCCTGAGGTTGGAAAAGGTATTTCCCCATATTATAAAGGATGATCAGAAGGGTTTTGTTAAGGGCCGTTGCTCCTCCAATAATATCAGGAGGGTACTGAATATAGTGCAGCTATGCCAGCAAAGGTTGATCCCGGGTTTGGTGGTCTCCCTAGATGCGGAAAAGGTGTTTGACCGGATAGAATGGCTGTACCTGTTGGGGTCCTAGAGTGCTTTGATCTGGGGGAGCCTTTGCTTGGTGGTGGCGGTATTGTACAATGATCCGAAGGCGGCAGTCATCGCAAACAGTACTAAGCCGGATAATTTTAATATTGGGTTTTAATCAGTAGGGGAATTGAGGATTGCAGGTAATAGGCAGGAAAGTGAAGTCAAGATTGATCAAATCAACCATGATTACATTAAATGGTGGTTATCAGATGGGCTGAATGGTCAACTTAATGCTCTTATCTTCTTAGGGTCTTGTGATTGGATATGTTGCAATTCCCAGTTCTTGAACCATGCTCACCGTCAGTTTTTTTTAGATTAGATTACTTTTTTTAGATTAGATGACTTAGTGTGGAAACAGACTCTTTGGCCCAACAAGTCCACACCGACCCTCCGAAAAGCAACCCACCCAGAACCATTCCTCTACATTTACCCCTTCACCTAACACTACGGGCAATTTAGCATGGCCAATTCACCTAATCTGCACATTTTTGAACTGTGGGAGGAAACCGGAGCACCCAGAGGAAACCCACGCAGTCCTTTGTGTACAGGAAATCATCTTGAGGTTATACAGGACATTGGTGAGGCTTCTTCTGAAATAGTCTGTCCAGTTCTGGTTGCCTAGTCGTAGGAAGGATATTATTAAGCTGGAGAGTGTTCAAGAGATTTACCAGGATCTTGCCAGTTGTAGAACATTTGCGTTATAAAAAAAAGGCTGGATAGGCTAGGACTTTTTTCACTGGAGCGTACGATTTTGAGAGGCAACCGGATAAAAGTTTATAAAATAATGAGGGGTATAGATGGAGTTAATGGTAGTTGTCTTTTCCAAAGGATGGGGGATTTCAAGACTGGGAGCACATTTTTAAGGTGAGAGGACTGAGATTTAAAAAAGATATGAGGGGCAAACTGTTTACAGAGGGTGGCTCTCATGTGGAATGAACTTCCTGAGGAAGTGGTAGATGTGGATATAATTACAACGTTTCAAAGACATTTGAATAAGTACATGATTTGGAAAAGTTTAGAGGGATATGGGTCAGGATCAGGCAGGTGGAAGTGGTTTATTTTGGGATTATGTTCAACGTGAACTGGTTGGATCAAAGGGTCTGTTTCTGTGCTGTATGACTCTGAAACCTATTATTTTCCATTTACATTGTAAATAACATCCACCAGTTTCCTACATTTTTATAAGGCATAAGAGAGAAGAATGTTATTTTTACATTCTAAATACAACCGTTCTACACTATATGAACAATGATGCTTCAACCCAATTGCATTGCGCACTGTTATAGAGCCACACCACGCATTTATTCCAGGTCAACCTCCTCTCCTACTTGAAGATGTCAGAGTAGAATGGAAAAAGAGTCACTATAGAAATAGCACCCTGGCCAATTCAAGATTAAAACTGTGGGCGGTACGGTGGCACAGTGGTTAGCACTGCCGCCTCACAGAGCCAGAGACGGGGTTCAATTCCCGCCTCAGGCAATTGTCTGTGTGGAGTTTGCACTCCTGTATTCCTGATGAAGGGCTTTTGCCCGAAACGTCGATTTTCCTGCTCCTCGGATGCTGCCTGAACTGTGCTTTTCTAGCACCACTCTAATCCAGAATCTGGTTTCCAGCATCTGCAGTCATTGTTTTTACCTGAGCAATGAAGACAAATGTCTCAAATACTTTTTTAACCACCCTTTCTATATATGATGCAAATTTCAAAGAATTATGTGCTGAACTCCTAGGTCCCTCCGTTTTACAACGCCACCCAAAGCCCCACCATTAATTGTATAAGCCCTATCCTTGTTTGTTTGTACCAAAATGCAATGTTTCACATTAATCCAAAATGAACTCCATCTGCCACTTTTCAGCCCATTGACATTGAAAGTGGAGTTGCAGGTAGATAACTTAGTGAAGAACGCGTTTGGAATGCTAGGTTTAGGGTGAGAGAGGAAAGATTTAGAAGAGACCTTTGGGACAACTTTTTTCACGCAGAGGGTGGTGCGTGTATGGAATGAGTTGTCAGAAGAAGTAGTGGAGGCTGGTACAATCACAGCATTTAAAAGGCATCTGGTTGGGTATGTGAATAGGAAGGGTTGAGAGGGATATGGGCCAAGTGCTGGCAAATGGGACTAAATTAGATTAGGATATTTGGTCGGCATGTACGAGTTGAACTGAATGATCTATTTGTGTGCTGTACTGTATTACCCAGTTGGTCAAGATCCCTTTGTAATCTTAGAAAACGTTGTTCACTGTCTACTATGCCACCAATCTTGTTGTTGTCTATAGACTTCCTAACCATGCCTTTTTTTTTATAGATATTTTTATTAGAAATTTAACATTTTTACAAGTTTACAAATATTAACAAAACTCTCAAATATAAACATTGATATACAATTAAATCAAATATACAATAGCCAAAATTTAACAAAAAAAGAAAAAAAGTACCGAAAAAGGAAAAAAAACAAAACTCAACTATCTACTAATCTAACCTACAACTAACCAGAGTGTATATTTAAGTCTCTTTCATGCTCGGAATGTGTTAACATCAGATGTAATAAAACCCATATTCGTGCGGGATTCCTCTCCTAAGAGGCCCCGGACCAGCCAGGTTGTAGTCTCAATTAAATAAAAGCCCTTTTTAGGATAGCCGAAATATCTGTATTTATATAATTCAAGAAGGGCTGCCATATTTTATAAAATAATTCGGTCTTTCGGTGCACCATATTTGTAAGGAAGTCAAGGGGAATACATTCCATAATTAATCTGTGGCAATTTGAAAGTCCAGGGGGGCCCGCAGCCGCCCAGTTCACCAAAATATTTTTCCTTGCACAGAAAGAAAGAATAGAAAATAGTCTCTTCCCGTACATGTCCAGGGAGGGAAAGTTCGAAAAGCCCAAAAGGAGAGATACGGGGTCCACTTTAATTTCCGTTCCTAAAATTTCTGTCAGGGTACTTGCTACTTTAGTCCAATATCTACGGATCTTATGACAGGTCCATAGGCAATGTACAAGAGTGCCCACCTCTATTTTGCATTTAGGACACATTGGAGATGCTCCTGCCTTAAATTTTGCCAATCGAACCGGTGCTATATGGGCCCTATGAAGTATCTTCAGCTGGATAGCCTGAGTTCTGTTACA
>NC_057724.1:818638-847158 GCF_004010195.1 Chiloscyllium plagiosum
AATAATAAAAGAAAACAACCCCAAGGGGGAGGAGAAAATCAAATCCCTCTCCCACTCTCCATGATAATATTAATCAGTAAAGTAAGAAAAAAAAGGGGGGGATATAAACCATAGCGGGGGGAAAGGCAAACCAACATCCATTATGTCTTACAGTTTATCTAAGAGAGTCCAAGAATTCCTTAGCCTTTCCTGGCGATCTGAAGTTATACACGGATCCTTCATGGTTAAAGCGTAGCGTCGCTGGGTAGCGTAAGGAGAACTGAATATTAAGTCCCTTAAATGCTTCTTCGCTTCGTCGAATGCCTTCCTCTTTCAGACCAGAGCTGGGGAAAAGTCCTGGAATAACATGATCTTGGATCCTTTATAGATCATAGCTTGGGGGGTCTTTTCAAAGATTTTTAGAGGCTTCTAGGAGTATCTGCCTCTCCTTGTAGCTCTGCAGCCGGAACAGGACTGGGCGTGGGCGCTGGTTCGAGCCGGGCCCGCGTATTGCGACCCGGTAGGCCCATTCCACCCTTACCTGGCCTGATCCAGCTTGCAGATTTAAAAGCTGTGGCAGCCACTGCTCGAGAAACGCTGTAAGCTGGCCTTCCTCTTCCCGTTCGGGAAGGCCCAGCAAACGAATATTTTTTCGACGACCTCGATTATCGAGGTCGTCAGTGTGATTTTCTAAGGTCCGGAATCACTGTTCGAGAGTCCGGACCCGATCCACGGCCGATTGCGCTGTAGTTTCAGATGTCGTGGCCTTTAGCTCCGCCCCTCCGACTCGGCACTCGATTTCTTTAATGTCTCGGTCGTGCTTCTGCAGCCCGGCCGAGAGTGAGTCCCATCGACTTCGGGATTCTTCGATGAAAGCGTCGATCTTCGCATCCAGTTTGGAGATCATTTCTACAAGGCTTATCACTGTAGGTAAGTTCCCCGGGGCGGCTGTGGATGCCTCAGCTGCAGCTGGAGAGGGTGGGGGAGGGGTTCCTGCTTGTTGAGAGCTGTGGGCTCCCTTCCCTTTAGTCATTTTTACTAAAGATTAGATTGTTTAAATTTAATATTAAACAACGAATTAAATTAAACAGCTATTATAAATGATTTGATGAGTGTGGTGGGGGTGGGTGACCCACTTTACCCAAGTCTTGGGAGGAGCACTGTAGACTCAGACTTGCTGGGTCGCCGCCATCTTGGATCTCCCTCCTAACCATGCCTTCTATACTTTCATTCAAATCATTTATATAAATGACAACCCAAAGAGGACCCAGAACCGATCCCTGTGGAAGACTGCTGGAGACAGGGAGTAATGTACACAAGGATTTGGGATGAGTAGCATCCTAAACTAATATAGCCTGGATGTTAAAGAAGATTAAAACTTTTGGAGCCTGTATGTAAGGGGAGGCAATGCCCTAGTGGTCTTATCACTGGACTGTTAATCCAGAGACTAAGGTCATGCTCTGGGGACCCGGGTTCGAATCCCGCCACAGTAGATGGTGGAATTTGAATTCAACAAAAATCTGGAATTAAGGGTCGAATGATGACCATGAATCCATTGTCAATTTTTGGAAAAAAAACATCTGGTTCACTAATGTCCTTCAGGGAAAGAAACTGCAATCCTTACCTGGTCTGGCCTAATGTGACTTCACACCCACAGCCATGTGGTTGACTCTTAACTGCCCCCTGGGCAATTTGGGATGGGCAATAAATGCTGGCCTAGCCAACGACGTCCTCATCCCATGAATGAATTAAAAAAATGCATCAGCGAACTGAGCTATGAGGATGAGTAGAATTTAGTTTCATACTAATGATTCTAACACTGCATCATTGGTATCAGGTATGTATTGGCTGTGAATATAGAGTGGAACATTTCATATTTAATATGCTTGTCCCTCTCGTCCCACCCTATCCCAAAACCAATTCCCATCCAACAGGTGTCTCAGGCACCGTCTGAGTTGGGACTAACTCCGATCAGCCCTGTGGAAATGGTAGAAATAACAACAGAATGTTCAGTTCAGAAGCAGGGATTGGTACCTCTTCCACCACCCAAGAAAAGACAACTTTGCATGGATGTAGAGTCCAAGAAAAGGTATGAGGAGGTTTTTTTTAAAAACTGTTTTCCATGTGAAAAAAAGGCAAGCAGGTTGTGGGCATTGATGCTTCACGGTAAAACTGATTGTTAAAAAAAAATAAATCCAAAACCTTGTTTTGGTATCGAGCCATACAAAATGGAAACAGACCCTTCGGTCCAACTCGTGCATGGCCACCAGGTTTCCCAATCTATACTAGTCCCATTTGTCTGTGTTTGGCATATATCCCTATGAATCCTTCCTTTTTATTAACCTGCTATTTAAATGTTGTAATGGTCCCAGCTTCCACCACTTCCTTTGGCAGCTCATTCCATATATGCACCACCCTATGTGTGAAAACGTTGGCTCTTAACATCCATTTTAAATCCTACCCCATCATCGTAAAACCATGGTCTGTAGTTTTGAATTCCCCTAACCTAGGTAAAAGACCTTTGCTAGTCACCTTATCTATACCCTTCATGATTTTGTAAACCTCTCTAAGGTCATCTTTCCATCTCCAGTGTTCCAGGGAAGAAAGTCCCAGCCTGTGCAGCCTCTCCTTGTAACTGAAATCTTCCAATCCCAGTAATGTCATTGTAAATCTTGATAGGAATGCATTTTTATTAAATCAGAACTTTTTAAAAGAATCAAGAAATGAGAAAAAAAGGAAAGAATTCTGAAAATCATTATCAGAAAACTGAAAGTACAAGTTATGATTCCAAGTTTAAGTATTCATTGGAACCTAAATAAAATGAAGGGCTAATATGTCCTCTTTACAAAGCTGGCTGATCTTTTTATTTCCAGTATTTGTGTTTTTGTTTTTGAGCAGTCATTTCGTTTGAGATTGTCTTTGGGTGTAATCTTAAGCAGGCTAAAAGGATTCTTCTTTCCTGAAGAAGGGCTCATGCCCGAAGTGTCGATTCTCCTGCTCCTTGGATGCTGCCTGACCTGCTGCGCTTTTCCAGCAACACATTTTCAGCTAAAAGGATAATTAATAAAACATTAATATTAGCACACCATCTTTGGTAGAAGAACGTGTAATCCTACTAAAATTTTAACCACATTAAGAATAATATCTACATAAGATGTCAATGAATAAAAGGACTTAAATGCCATCTACTTCTAATTCAAGCATACAAATAACCCTTACTGTCTTGTGTAACTCGCCCCCTGCACTTCCACTCCCATGAAAGTGACAAATCAAGCAAGGGTGAAGTCCCACATGAGTTCACATCCGTTTATCATTCACTCAGTACCATAGTTTACTTGTAATCTAGAGTCTCCAAAGCCAAACCCAACCCCGTGATTAGCCAACAAAGATGCATATATTTCTAGAGTGGACTCCTGGCTTATTTACTACTCTGTTTGACCTCAATCCTTCTCCCCCAGCACAGAATTTGAAAAGGTGTGCATTTTGCTGTAATATTGCAACTTTTTCTAATATAAGAAGAAAATAGGAGAAGTATTACAGCTATCAGATCACTTAATGAAATCATTATTTTCTGTAACACAATTGAAAACTTTATCCAAAGTCTCTAATGGCTGTGCTAACACACAATAACCTTATCACTAGATTTGATGCTGATGCAGGTGAGCTGCTGAGTTGGATTGGTAAATCAAAGTGTAAGGTCGATGCCATGATATTCAATGATTTCAGCAGGCAGAAAAATATATCTGGCATGAAGGCAAAGGTGAAGGTAAGATTTCAATTATAGAGACTTATTTGTTTGAAAGAAAATACATTTAAATAATGACTTTAAAAAGATTTCCATCCAGATGGTATTTAATCCTCACACGGAGAGCAGGGGAATAGCATGGCCATTGCGCTAAGGGATTCAATTGCAAGGGAAGCAGGCAGGCCGCAAAAGGGACTCCAAAATGATATCTTGACATTCTAGTGCCACGGTCTGGGATGTCACTGAATAGCTTCAGGACATTCTGGAAGAGGAGGGCAAGCCAACAGTGATTGTGTACATATTGATACCAGCGACATAGGTAGAAATAGAGATGAGGTCCTGCAGGTGGAATTTAGAAAGCTAGGAAGTAGATTAAAGAACAGGATCCAAAAGGTAGTAGTCTCTGAAATACTTCTGGTGCCATGTGCTAATGAGTAAGAAAAAACAGGTGACACCACATGAATGCGTGGCTGGGAGAGGTGGTGCAGAATGGGAGGGCTTCAGACTTCTGGGACAAGGGGACCATTTTTGGGAGCAGTGGAACCTGTACGAGGTAGATGGGTTCACCTGAACCAGAATGGGACGGGTTTTCTTGCCGGTACGTTTGCTAGTGCTGTTGAGGATTTACACTTATTTGGTGGGAATGTGGGATTCAAATAGAATGTTCAGCGGAGGGCAATGAATGACCAAAATTAAAAGAGCCAGCAAGGGAGTCAAAAAGGCACAGTTATTATAAGCTGTTGGAGGCACAAAGCTGTTTGGCATGGTTGAATGGTGTATTTATTCTTGCAAAGAATCTGATGAACAGGGCAACAATTAAAACTTAGGGGTGAAAAGTGTAATTGCTGTCACTGACGCACGTTTGAGAAAGAGGCAAGATTATCTGTTCAATATTCCCAGATATAAGGTCTTCGGGTAAAAGCGGAGTGTGCGTTGCAATATTGATGTGGAAATCAGTTACAGCAGTAACGGAGGGATGACATAGAATCCCTACTGTGTGGAAATGGGACCTTCGGCCCAACAAGTTCACACCGACCCTCCAAAGAGGAACCCACCCAGGCCCATTCCCCTACCCTATTATCCTATATTTATCCCTGACAATGAACCTAATCTACACATCCTTGAACACAATAGGCAATTTAGCATGGCCAATTCACCAAACATGTGCATCTTTGAATTGTGGGAATAAACGCATGGAGATACGGGAAGAGTGTGAAAACTTGACACAGACAGTCACCCAAGGTGGAATCAAACCCGGGTCCCTGGCACTGTGAGGCAGCAGTGCTAACCACTGAGCCATCATGCCAATAGGTTCCTCAAATGAAGCCACATATGGGTAGAACGTCAGACCAAAAATGAACAATCATGATGCTGGAAGTGGACTGTAGCCCCATTAACAGTCTGAGAGAAATAGAAGTGCAATAGAATCATAGGTTCCTTACGGTGTGGAAGCATGCCATTTGGCCCATCGTGTCCACACTGATCCTCTGAAGAGCATCCCAGCCAACCGCACCCCCAAAGTACATTTCAGAGAACTGTAAAAGTGGTAGGGTAGAGACAGTTGGGAATTTCAAATGTCTCAACATTAACTGGACTAGTCATAGCATGAAAGGTTTGGAGGTAATGGAATTCTTAAAATCCATCCAGTAGAGTTTTTAAGCCAGTGTGTTGGAAGGCCCTACAAAGAGATGGGAAGGCCCTGGACTTAACTTTAGGTAATGAAGCCTAGCAAGTGGTTGAAGAATCAGTGGGGAAGCATTTTGCATTAGATGTAAGATTGTTATGGAAAAATACAAAGATGGGTCTAAAATCCAAGTTCTATATTGGGCAAAGGCCCATTTTAATTTGATCATGATTTGGCCAGAATGGACTGGGAATTGATAGTCAGTCCCTGGGTTGTGAACAGGTATCTTTCCTGAGTCCTTTTGTAAGTTGACTTTTATGCAAGTCCGAGCACAATGTAGGCCAAGGTAAAGTCGCTGTTTATAAGTACATGAAATGTTCCTATGCCAGGTATTTAAAATTGTACTCTCATCTGGGATCATATTTGTAAGTCAAACGTTTGTATGTTGGGTGAACCTATACTTTTCAGTAAATTTGTATCAGAGCAATGGAATACATTCAAGAAGGACATAGGGGGAGTACAGGACCAGTATGTTGTTGTAACACCCAAGGTGTAAAACAGCAAATTCTTTGTCTAGTCAGAGGGACGATGTGGGTTTAGAAATCAGGGAGAAGGACTGTGATATAATGAAAGAAGTTAGCATCCACAGAGGAGGTTCTGACTGGTCTGGCAGGCCTCCAAGGCCGGTTGAAATGTATTCCAGTTGAGTGAGGCAAGGGAGGTAAAAACAGGGGTGTTGGCAATAATTTTTCAATTCCAGTCTGGCCACAGGAGAGATGCTAGTGGATTGAAGGACAGCCACTGGAATACTGTTATCCAAGAAGAGAGCAAGAGATAAACCAGGAAATACAGGCCAGGGCATCTAATCTCAGTGGTAGGGAAAGTATTGGAAGCAATTCTGAGGGACAGAATTATCCTACGCTTGCAGAGGCAATGATTAATCAACAATAGTCAGCATGGTTTTGTTGAGGGAAGGTCATGCCTGACCAACTTGATTGAATTTTTTCCGTGTGTGTAGATCGGGGCAATGCATTTGATGTAGTCTACTTGGATGTCAGCAAGGCTTTTGATAGGGTTACATACAGGAGATGGATAGCAAAGCTAAGAGGTCATGTGGGGAGGTGACAACCTACCGGTATTACCACTGGACTGTTAATCAAAGGACCCAAGCAATATTCTCGGGACCAGGGTTTGATTCCTGCCTTGGCATCTGGTGGAATTAGAATTTACCAAAAAAAAAACAATCTGGGATTAATAGTCAAATGATGACAGTGAATCCGTTGTTGATTGCCAGGAAAAGCCTATCTGGTTCACTAATGTCCATCAGGGAAGGAAATTGGCATCCTCACTTGGTCTGGCCTATATGTGATTCCAGACTCGTAATAATAAGATTGACTCTTAACTACCCTCTGGGCGATTAGGGATGGGCAATAAATATGGCACCTTTATCCTGTGAATGAAGTAAAAAATATGTGATCTGTGGAAATTGGGCAAATTGGATCCAGAGTTGGCTGAGTGGCTGGAAGCAGAGGATGATGGTTGAGGCGTGTTTTTGTGATTGCAAGACTATATCCATTGGGGTTTTGGAGGGACTCCTGTTGGGCCCTTCTTATTTGAGGCTTATGTAAATAATTTAGATTTGAATGTAGGAGGGTGGATAAATAAGGTCGTGAATGATTGGAAAATTGGTGGGTTGGTAACTTGTGGGGAGGTTAGCCTTAGGTTACAGGAAGACGTGGACAGGCTGGTTAGATGGACTGATCAGTGGCAAATGGAATTCAGTCTGGGTAAGTGTGATGTGATGTACTTGGCAGGGCAAATACAACAAGGGAATACATGATTGGATCTTGGGAAAAGCCGAGGATCAGTGTGGCCTAGGTGTGCAAACCCACTGATCCCTTAAGGTAATGGGACAGGTAGATAAAGTGGTGAGTAAGGTATATGAAATCCTTGCCTTCATTAGCTGAGATATTGAGTTTAATAGCAGGGAGGTGATGCAAAACAGTATAAACTGCTATTTACGTCATGGCTGGAGTATTGTGGAATCCATGTTATAGGAGGCATGTGACTGCGCTGGAATGCTTTCAAACGAGATTTATCAATATATTGCCTGGGTTAGGGAGATTGGATAGACTTCGATTGTTTTCCTAGGAGGAGAGGAGATTGAGGAGGGTCATAATTGAGATGTATAAAATTAAAAGGGCAGGATAGATGGGAAGGAGCTTTTGTTTCCCCCTTAATCAGTGACTGGGGAAATAGGTTCAAGGTAAGGGACATGGGAATGTTTGAAAGATGTTTTTCACCCAGAAGTGGTAGGGGTCAGGAACTCTTTGCCTATAAGGGTGGTTGAGCCAGAAATTTTCACTACATTTAAGAAGTATTTAGACCCACAGTTGAGATGCTGAGGCATTTAAAGTCATGTGCCAGAAAATGGGATTTGAATAGTTAGGTAGTTGTTTGTGAATAGTGTAGACTCGATGTGCTGGAGGGCCTTTTTCTGTGCTGTAGACCTCTAGAGCTTTCTGGTTTACCCTGCTAGATTGCTCTGTAATACCCTCCAGTGATATCAGATAGCAAGAACCACAGAGACTTGAGCTGTTTTGTAACATGGATTTGAACCTCCTCCAGTAGTTGCAAAGCTTGTTGAAGAGTTCTAAGTAATTCAACTGGAGTGCCAGGATATTGCAGCACCATAGCAACCCTGACACAGTTCAACATTATTGCCCCTCAGACAAGGTTCACCCCACTTCCTAACAATGTGTACCCCACCCCCCAAATCCTGGCAATATTTTCCCAACCAGGAGGACAGTTTTATGGAGGTGGGATGAGGGAATGAGCTGACATACATGTTCGAACAGTGGTGACTGTTGCTAGTAGGGTGGCGTATAGAAATGAGAGATTTTGAAGGTAGGTGGTGAGTATTGTTGGTAAAGTGAGAAATGCCCTCGAAGGGGCTTGGTGGTGAGTATTAGCAGGGTTAGGGTGGATAATGAGTAATGTTGGAGCAGGGAGAGTTGGTGAGTATTGTAGAGGAAGGAGGATGGATCAGGGATTGAGAGGAGAGAGCTGTGTAATTTAAGGTCTATTTCAAAGATCTGCCTCATTGGGGGAAAAAGGTGCATCTTCAGGGGCATGATTTCTATTCATGATTAAAAAAAAAGGGGGCGTGCCTTCGCTTAAGTTGCATTTCACCTCTCGGACTGTCCAATATGCTTGTCATTGGATTCAAACTAAAGCTAAGACCAGAGGTACCAAAGTTTGTAGCGTCAAAATGAAAATGGACAGTTTAAATTGAAATCAGCAGTGTGCATTCCTGCTGCTTCCAGGAAAATGTGAGAAATTGTACTATATTAATAGTACTAAATGTCTTAATGGGTGGAGACACTAAGAATAACAATTTTAATGTTTTAATAAATCAGTGGAGTGTAAATACAGTGATCTTAAATTTGTTGATATAATTTTGGTGACTTTAGGCTTTGGAAAAGGAGAAGGTTGAAAAAGACAGACAATCAAAGTCATTAAAGCTGGTGGGACAAGCCTTGCTTGAATCAATGGAGAAAGGTAAAACCACATCAAGTCTACCTATAGTAAGCATACTTCAAATCCTTGTTCTCAAGTGTTAAAAGAATTGGACCTTGAATGATTTTATTGAGTAGCAAATCTGCAGTAGAGAAGACTCCAAACTGCAATCTTTGAATCTTATGATTCCTGCCCTCGAGACTTGCCTTAATGCTAAATGACTTGGTCTTGAGTGTGTACTTTTTTTTATTCATTGACCTGATTTGTTTAAATTGCGCTGTCTTGCGTTTTTGGAACAGTCTACTTTTAGCCTTATTAATGGTGAACTCCTAATTTTCTGTTAGTAACTTCAGATCTAAGTTATATTGATTACAGCTCTTATATACAACCCTGAAGCTCCTGTGTCACTGTGGAAGGCAGGAAGTGTTCACTTCGGAGCGTTTGAGCCGCATATTGTATAATGATTCTGATCATGAAATCAGAGAAAATATTAAATGGATTAACTTTTCATTGGTTTTACTCTCATGTTCTTTCTTTTATATAAAAACAATAAATAATCAAACCCTGATGGTAGAAATGCCTTTGGCTTGTAATAAAAGATATCAATTATTTTCTAAATTTAATGGATTTTTATTGTGTATATTGCTTTTTCATATTTGGACATGTGAATTCTAGTCTGCATGATTATCTTACCTATGCAACAGGCATGCTGGTAATTGACAGTGTAATTTACTTTTGATTTAAGTTAATTGCCTAACTAGTATGTTTTTCATTTCTCACCTGACAGCTTCTCAAAGTCTCATTCTTGTTGTTTCTTGGTAGCTCTTCGAAGAATGAATATAATCCCTTTCTAGCACAGGATAATTTCCTGCAATATGCTGAGTGTTGGAGTTTTAGTCTCTATGAACTTTTGACCAGTCATTCTGACTTGATCAACATTGTACAATTGTTGTTACAGCAAAAATCCCTGAATGGGTTGAAAGTTATTTTCTGAATTTGTTGTTAGTCTGCTCTGTTTTACTCTAAAGTAACTGAATATGTTTTAAACTAGTGGGTACAATTACAATATTCAGAAGGCATCTGGATGAGAATGAGAATAGGAAAGATTGAGAGGGAGCTGGGCCAAATGCTGATAAATGGGATCAGGTCAGATTGGGATGTCTTTGGACTGAAGTGTCTGTTTCCATGCTGCATGATTCTATGTCTGTACACTGGTAATGGGTACCCTTGTCATTAGAATTGCTTCTTCTGGGTCATTCAGATTTTTTGCTATGAAACTGTTTCAGTTGGACTCCATGAGTCGACTTTGTCTCTTTACGACTCTCCCTGGCAACTTTAATGGTTTGGATTGCCATCAAGGATGATATTGCTGCCTTGTGTCATGTGACAGCTATGCAATTTGGGATTAGGGCCAGAAAATGTACCACCTTTTTTGAGCTGTCCGTTTGCTCTGAAGATGGAGCGTATAAAACAACAGTATATGAGATTGGGATAGTTTCAAATACAATTAAAGTCTTGGATCAAACCTAATTAAATAATAGGGAGCAAAAGCAGAAATTGCTGGGAAAACTCAGTAGGTCTGGCAGCATCTGTTGAGAGAAAGCAGAGTAAATGTTTTGTGTCTATTGTCTCTTGTTCAGCACTTCATTTAATGAAACGTTAACTCTGATTTCTCTCCACAGATGCTACCAGACCTGCTGAGCTTTCCCAGCAATTTCTATTTTTGTTTCTGATTTCCAGCATCTGCAGTTCTTTGATTTTTTTTAAATTTTAGATTAATTCATTGTGTTACTAACAAGGTGAATTTAGAAATGGAGCGATGAGATTCTCAATTCCTACTTGCAATTAAATTGAAAAGTGTTGTTTTTATATTTAAATCTCTCCCCCTAAACTACACTTTGAGTTTACTCATCCAGAAAATATAATGTAGATTTCATTGTGTGTTGAGCCATGTTGCTCACCATTGTGTACGTATACATGTATAATGTAAACTTCTTGCAGAAGGACTACCAACAGAGGAAGTAAACCACGTACTGGAAAATCTGTCAGTAGAATGGAAAGATAATAACCAGCAAATGGACAAGCTGAATAGAAAATTGCAGTATCAAGAGAACATTAACTGTATTTATTCGGAACTGCAAGACATTGAAAAAACTCTGCAATCCAAAGAAGACTGGCTGAAATGTGCAAATAGTGCTGCATTGAAGGAATCCTGTGAGGTGAGTTATTGTCGACTCCAATGATTCCAAAATGTTTTCTCACTTGATCTCTTGGTTAAAAGCATGAGAGCAGAGTAAGGAGAAGGGAAGCAGGGGAGTGGGGAGTAAAGACCTTTGTGTAAGGCAGTGCTCCAAAGCAGCCAATACTGCGCCCAAAATCCCCACTTTGTGAAGACCTGCCCTATACTTGGGGTATTGTCACATAGCTTAATTGAAGAGGACGAAGAAGAGCATTAAAAATTAACTTGGAATTAGTACCCAGAAAATTATAATTCAGGAAAATAAGAAATAAACTTTGGGGGCATGTACTTATTTTGAATCCTCAATTGTATTGCCCTAAAGTACAAATAATCATAGACTTCATAAATGTGAGCTTAAATGGACAAATAAAGTAATTTCTGATGTTATGGATGACTTGGGGTAGCTTGTAATGAGTTTGCTGAGGGTGTAGAAACTTCAGCACACATATGAGGCAGTTAATTGGAAATTGAAAATGTAGTGAATATGTATATATAAACAGCCTGGATTCAACACACTAGTGAGGCCCCATTTAGAATATTGGGTGCAGTTCAGCTCTCTCTCCTACAGGAAGGATGTTGTGAAACTTGAAAGGGTTCAGAAAAGATTTACAAGGGTGTTGCCAGGGTTCGAAGGTTTGAGCTATAGAGAAAGGCTGAACAGATAGTGGCTGTTTTCCCTGGAGCGTGGGAGGCTGAGGGGTGACCTTATAGAGGTTTATAAGATCATGAGGGGCATGGATAAAGTAAATAGACATAGTATTTTCTCTGGGGTGGGGAGTCCAGAACTGGAGGGCTTAGCATTAGGGTGAGAAGGGAAAGATCTAAAAGGAACCTAAGGGGCAACTTTTTCACGCAAAGGGTGGTATGTGTGTGTGGAATGAGCTGCCAGAGGAAGTGTTAGAGGCTGGTACACATACAACATTTAAAAGGAATCTGGATGGGTACATGGATGGGAAGAGTTTAGAGGTCTATGGAACAAAGTGCTGGCAAATAGGACTAAATTAGGTTAGGATATCTGGTCGGTATGGATGAGTTGGACCAAGGGGTCTGTTGTTGTGCTGCACATCTGTATATCTCTGTATGCACAAGTTATTTAAATTCACAAATGGTACTGAATTAAGAGTACAGTTCAGGCTGAATAAATAACCATGTAAATGGGCAAGTTTGTGGAGAACGATTGCAAATAGGCAGACTAATAGAAGATGACATTCAGTGCGAGCGTAAGTGACAAGCGTTACACATTGTTAAAACAAGTGGGGATGCATTGATGTTAAACTAGATGGAGGGAAGACTGAAAATAATCTGGTGTTCAACTGAGTTCAATCTTTACACTGGATGACCATTGAAATGAGCAAATACTGAGCCATGTGTATATCCGCTGTGGCTGCAGCTGTACAATGCTCTACAACACCAGTGGGTTTTCTGGATATCTGCCGATTGAAATTCCCAGTTGCATGTTGCACAATTAGTGGTGTCTTGGCATTCACTGAGTTTGTATATGAGGTCCTGGCACATTGGAATGACATTGGAATTTAATGAACTGAATTCCAACAAACAGGGGATGCCGAGGCAGTATTCTGATAGCAGTAGTTGATTACTGTTGATTTTCTCACTCTAGTTTCAATTAATTTGTGTTCCTTTTTCATTTTTCTTTTCTGGCCAGGCTGACTCACATTAATGAGTTCGATAAAATTGGCTCACATCTCCAATAATTGATAGTTACACAGATTCTGATTAACTTTCCGACCTGTTCTCATTCAGTGTCATAGTCATAGAATCCTACAGCACGGAGACAGGCCCAAATTGGTCCATGCCAAACAAATGGTCCATGCTAACCCCATTTTCCTGCACTTGGCCCATATCCTTCTAATCCTTTCCTATCCATGCATTTGTCCAAATGTCTTTCAAATGTTGTTAATGTACCTGCCTCAACCTCTTCCATTGGCAGCTCATTCCATATGCGTACCACTCTCTGTGTAAAAAAGTTGCTCTTCAGGTTTCCTTTTATTCTTTCCCCTCGAAACTTAAACTGATGCCCACAGGTCCTCGATTCCCCAATGCTAGGAAAAAGACTGAGTGCATTCACTCTATCCATACCTCTCATTATCTGATACACCTCTATAAGGTCCCCCTCAGTTCCCTATCTTGTAAAGAGAAAAATCCAAACTCTCCCTATAACACAGACCATTGAGTCCAGTCAACATCCTTGTAAATTTCTTCTGCACTCTTTGCAGTTTAGTAACATTAAAAATCACACAGCACCAAGTTATAATCCAACAGGTTTATTTGGGAGTACTAGCTTTCAGAGCACTGCTTCATCAGGTAGCTATAGAGCAGGATCATAACACACAGAATTTATAGCAAAAGATCAGTGTCATGCAAATGAAATGATATATTGAACAAAGCTCGAGTGCTGTTAAGTCTTTTATCTTTTAGAATGGGTTACAGGTTTCAGTTCATTAATATGTAAATCCCCAAACTACTTTGAAGTCACATTCTTGAGATAACTTAAGGTTTTATATTTTAAAAATTGACATCTCAGCTCAGACGATTCATTAAAGGTGTGAGGTTAGAGTCTGTCTGTATCCTAATCTTGAGTCAGGCTCGTTCTATTTCCAAAGTAGGAGTTTATAAAATGTTACTTGGATTGACTGCCTGCAGATTATTTGCTTTTTGAGCGAGAGAATGTGTCTGCAAATACAATTCTGCAAATGCAAATTCACCCCATAGCCTTATATGTGTGTGTGCGCGTGGATAAGAGTGAGAGAAAGTGTGTGTGAATGTCTGCATGTGAGTGTGTGAGTGCACATGAGAGTGTGTGTGTTTGCGTGTGCTCAGCTATGTGTGTGTTTTTGCGTGTGCTCAGCTGTGTGTGTGTGTGTATGTGTATGAGTATAAGCCTGTGAGACTGTGTGTGTGTGTATGAGAGAGTGTCTTCATGAGTGTGAGAGTATGTAAGAGTGTGTGTGTGTGAGAGAGTGTACAGTGTAGTGGGGTCATCTGTAGTGTGATATGAACTCAAGGTCCTCATGGTTACCGAACTTGGCTATCAGTCACTGCTCGGCCACTTTGTATTGTTGCGTTTCCCGAAATCCGCCTTGGAGGATGGTCACCTGAAGATCCATGGGCCAAATGTCCCTGACGGCTGAACTGTTCCCCAAGTGAAAGGGTACATCCCAGTCTAGCGATGGTTGCGCGGTGTCCATTCATCCATTGTTGTAGCATCTGCTTGGTCCTGCCAATATACCATGCCACGTACTTGGTGGGTGGTGTCCCCACATGTACTGGTGGTATCCATGTTGTCACTGACACATCTTGCAGCAGTTGTCATGATAGGATTGTATGATGTTATGGTCGATGTTGTCCTGTAGGCTGGGCAGTTTGCTGCGAACAATGGTCCATTTAAGGTTTTGTGGTTGTTGAAAGGCGAAAAATGGAGGCGTAGGGAAGATCTTGGCAAGATGCTTATCCTCATCGATAATGTGTTGTAGGCTTCCAGTTGCTTCCAGTTTATTAATATCTTTCCTACAACAGGGTGACCAAAACTGAACACAATACTCCCAAGTGTGGCCTCACCAATGTCCTGTATAACTGCAACGTAACTTCCCAACTCCTATACTCAACGCCCTGACTGAGGAAGGCTAGTGTGCCAAAAGCCTCCTTCGGTGCCTCGCTACCTGTGACTCTACTTTGAGAGAACTGTGAACCTGAGCTCCAAGGTCCCTCTGTTCCACTACACTCCTTAAGACCCTACCATTCACCATGAAACTCCTACCTTGATTTGACTTTCTAAAATGCAAGACCTCACACTTATCTATATCAAACTCTATTTGCCATTTCTTGGTCCATTTTCCCAGCTGATCAAGGTCCTTCACCACTGTCCACGATACTGCCTATTTTAGTGTCGTCAGCAAACCTGTCTACACATCCTCCCGCCCTGCCTCCTGTCTATACCTCCTCCCTCCCTGCCTCCTGTCTACCCTCCTCCCACCCTGCCTGCTGTACTCCCACAGCTATCTGGACAACATCTCCTCCTTCCTGTAAAAATGCCATCCCTTATTCCCAATTCCTCTGCCTCCGCTGCATCTGTTCCCAGGATGAGCAGTTCCACCACAGAAAATCCCAGATCGTCGCCTTCTTCAAAGACCGCAATTTCCCCTCCCACAAGGTTGACGATGCCCTCAGGCGCACCTCCTCCACTTCCTGCACCCCACCCCTCCCAATGAACCCCACCCCTCCCAATGCAACAAGGCAGAACCTCCCCTGTCCTCACCTTCCACCCTAACAACCTCTGTATACATCGAATCATTCTCCACCACTTCTGCCACCTACAAACAGACCCCACCACTCGGGATATATTTCCCTCACCACCCCGCCAGCATTCCAGAGAGACCATTCTCACTCCCTTGTCAGATCCACACCCCCCATTCTCAGAACCTTCCCCTGTCACTACAGACAGTGCAAAACCTACACCCACACCTCTGTCCAAGGCCCCAAAGGATCCTTCCATATCTGACAAAAATTTACCTGTACCTCCACAAATGTCATCTTCTGTATCCGTTGCACCTGATGTGGTCTCCTCTGCATAGGGGAGACAGGACATCAACTTGTAGATCATTTCAGGGAGCACCTCTGGGACATCCGCACCAACCAACCCCACTGCCCTGTGGCTGAACACTTTAACTCCCCCTCCCACTCCACTAAGGATATGCAGGTCCTGGGCCGCCTTCATCACCAAAGCTTAACCACCTGACGCCTGGAGGAAGAAAGCCTCATTCTCTGCCTTGGGATCCTGCAACCATAGGGGATTAATGTGGATTTCATCAGTTTCCTCATTTCCCCTTGCCCCACCTTATCCCAGTCCCAAGCCTGTAATTCGCCCTCTTGACCTGTCCATTGCCTGTCCTATCTGTCTGCTCCATCTTCCTCAACGATCTATTGCCTTCTCCTCCACCTTCATCTACCTATTACATTCTTAGCTACCTTGTCCCCCAACGCCATCCTCCTCCAATTTATCTCTCAGTATCCCCTCCCCCAGCCCACAGGTGTCATTCTTGATGAAGGGTTTATGCCCAGAACATCAATTCTCCTGCTCCTCAGATGCGCCTGACCTGCTATGCTTTTCCAGGACCACACACTCAACTCTGATCTCCAGCATCTGCAGTCCTCACTTTCTCCTTACTGACCATGCTTTGTATGTTCTCATCCAAATCATTCATACCGACAACAAACAGTAATGGGCCCAGCACTGAGGCACTCCACTAGTCACAGGCCTGCAGTCTGACAAGCATCATTCCCCTATTACCCTCTGTTTCCTACTATCAAGCCAATTTTGTAACCAATTTGCCGGCTCTCCTCGGGTTCCATGCAATCTAACCTTCCAGAGAAGCTTACCTTGTGGCACCTTATCAAAGGCCTTACTGAAATCCAAATACCGCTCTGCCCTCATCAACCTTCCTGGTCACTACTTCAAAGAACGCTTAACAAACTTGAAGCATGATCTCCCATGAAGAAAATCATGCTGACTATTCCTAATCAAACTCTGTCTTTCCAAATGCATGTATATCTTATCCCTCAGTATCCTCTCGAGTAACTTATCCGCCACAGGTGTTAAGCATACTGGTCTATAGTTCCCAGGCTTTTCTTTGCAGCCCTTCTTGAATAGTGGCACAACATTCGTTACCCTCCAGTCTTCTGACACCTCACCTGTGGCTAACAATGATGCAAAAATATCAGCCAGGCCTTCGCCATTTCTTTTCTAGCTTCTTGCAGTGTTTTAGATATTTCTTGTCAGGATCAGGACATTTATCCACCTTCATACATTCTAATACATCCAATACCTCCTGTTCTGTGAAATGGACTGCCCCCAAGATATGACCACTACCTTTGCCAAGTTCTGAAGTCTTCATGTCGTCTGCCATGGTGTAAACAGAGGAGAAATATTGATTGAGGATCTCGCTGAACTCCTGCGGTTCTACACATAAATGTCCACTTTGGTCCTTGTGGAGTCCTATTCTCTCTCTTGTTATTCTTTTTCCTTTAATACATTTAAAGTACCTCTTTGGATTCACCCTAATCTTCTCAGCCAAGGTTATCTCATGCCCCCTTTTCGCCCTCCTAATTTTTATCTTCTTTAAACCACTACAGAGGAACCTCAATTATCTAAATGAGATGGGCGGGCTATTCGGATAATTGATCGAATGCCTCTCCTCTGTGAAGTTTCCTTCTTCCTCGCTCTGTCTGCCTTACACACACACACACACTCTCTGTCTCTGTCTCTGTCTCTGTGTCAGGGTTTGTTTCTGAGCAGACACACTTGAATGTAAGGGACCTGTAGCATTGCTGACCCCCCCCAATCAGTTCAATGGGATTGACACAGCGAGCACTTGCTAAATCCGCTCCCTGTTCAGGAGACTAGGCAGCAGCACATTGCGCGGTTGCTCCCACCCACTGTTCCCCCCGCGCCCCCCCCTCCCCTCCAGGCAGCTGGACTGGACACCAACAGCAAGACTGCTGCTGCCTTTGGGATGGTGAGTCTTAAAATAGCCACACATACAACTCTTTAATGCAACCTTTTGACAAGTCCTACCTTTGCCCTGTAGAGGACAACATTGGGGAGATTATCAGGGGAAGGGTGGTTTAGGGTACCCCCCTATGTAGAACTCCAGAGAAAGTGTTGGAGAGAAAGAGAGAGATCAATCGATCGATCGATCATTTGGGGATGGGCAATCATCGATGTTCAGGACTATTCTCTGCAGCATTTCACTAAGCCATAAACAAAAGACAGGATCAGTATTGGAAACACGTCTTTGATGTAATGTTTCTATCGGAATCTTGAGATCTTCTTCGGATAATCCGTGATTCGGATAATCGAGGTTCCTTTGTGCGTTCCCTATATACCTCAGGGACTCCCTTGATCCCAGATGCCTGTACCTGAACCACGCCTCCTTATTGAGGTCAAAGCCTCAATATCTCTTGTCATTCAGGGTTCCCTATTCCTGCCAACTTACTCTTCACCCTCTCAGGAATGGATAGAACTTGAACTCTAGCTATCACGCTTTTAATGGCCTCTCAATTACCTTTCTTTGGAAATTATTCTTCAGTTAGACCATTTTTTAAAGTCACCAAGTTAACAGTGGTGTGCTCAGTTTCTAAAGTACAGCTTTCACGCCAGTGTGCTCTTTTTAGACAGCTGTACTTTACCTGTTTTGATCTTGCTGGCAGATGTAGGATTATATGGGTTCATGGGTGCATCTGTAGGAATTCTGGTTTGAGAGATAAGAGGAAAGTAAATGTCAAGCCAGTCACTCTTAACAATCTTTGAAAGGAAAGAAAAAGGAACAATGGATTATTGTCATAAACCTACTGCATTTACTTAATGCGTTAACTCTGGTTGGAATTAGGAATATTGAAGACTGATTCTTGAAAACTATAATGTAATTTGGCAAGCATCCTTGCACACCAGAGATAGAGTGCACATCATTGATCTTGGATCAAATCTGGATCAAAATTGAACTAAATATGAAAGGAAGTTAAATTAATTCTTATGTTACAACTAATCTCTATTATTGCAGTAATTTGCAGCCCATTTCTTGGTCTTGATACCAATTATTCTGGTTCTTACAATTGCAATTAAATTGGCAATAAAATTGGTCAGGTTGGAAGGAAGCATTTACAAAATAAACAATTTGGCTTATTCTTTTACAGTACAGAAAGATGTAGCTCCATTAAAATGTATTGTTGTTTTAGACCTTATACTTTCTTTCTCTGCAGTATGAAATCAGCCAACTGAATGAAATAGCTCCGCTAGTAAAGAAATTGCTAGCTCATGGAGAAGTCCTTAGCAATGAGCCTGAAGCTCCAAGCTTCCTCCAGGAAGACCTTAGTAATTTCAATAACCGATTCAGGTCACTTCTGCAGAAACTACAGAGCAAGCACCATGTACAATTCGGTGAGTCTGCATAAGATTATCCTGAAGAAAACTGTGAAGTTACTGTCACGTTTCTTACTAACTGATGCATTTTTGTCATATCTATGTTTCAGTTTGTGAAAGTGTTGATGGATGTAAGAACAGGAATAGGCTAATTAGCTGCTCTGCTGTGAGATCATTGTTGTTCTGTACCTCAGCTTTATTTATATTTGTTTGTTCCATATCTCTTTATCAACAGCTTACAAAAACCTATTGGTTTCACTTGATCCTCGGCATCCACAGTATTTAGGAAGAAAGTTCCATGTTTCCATTGTAATTCTTGGGTGAAAAAGTGCTGGCGTATCACTCATTTTAACACAATGCCCTTTTATTCTAAATTGATCTGCTAGAAGACATAGTGTCTATGTATCTACCTGCCCACATCCCTTTATCATTTATAAGACCTTGATTGTGCCAGATTTCTAAACTCACTGGATTGCAACCGAGTTTCTCCAATCATTCCTCAAAAGTCAATGGGTTGGTGAATCTGTGCTACACCAACTTCATATCCTTCCTTGGGTTTGGAAAGTTTGTTCTACTATTGACTGCTTCTAATTTTACGTATCAAATTGTAATCAGAAAATAATTTGCAATGGGTTCTCCCCCCCCCCCGACTCCATCGCCATTACTTTATGTCTCAACAGTTTATTCTTGGCCCCCTCCAATTTCTCCCTCGAATACACATCCAAAATCACAGTTTCAGTTTGCATGTACATTGATGCCTAGCTCTACCTGACCCCACCCCATTACAACTACTGCACTGTTGTTGAATCGTTAGACTGCTTGTTTGACATCCAGCATTGGGTGAGCAGATTTCAATTAAGTAAATTAAATAGTTGGAAGCTATTGTTTTCATTCTTCACTCCAAATTCCTTTCCCTAGCTACTGACTCTATTCCTTTTCCTGAAACTCTTAACTTGAAACAAATGTGTTTGCAATTTTGGTGTCATATTTAACAATATGATGAGCTTCCAACTGCATCTTCACTATATGTCTGAGATTGCTTATTTCCACCACCAGAATGTCATCCAACATCACCCTTGACTCAAATAATTTTTTGCTGAAACCCTTATCTATGTCTTTGTTACCTTTAGGTTTGATTATTCTTTTGAACTCCTCACTGGTGTCTCACATTCTATCTCTGCGAACTTAAGGGCTTCCAAAACACTTTTGTCTATAACTTAACTTGCAGCAAGGGTAGATGCTGGGACAATGTTGGCCCTCATTGGGCAATCAAGAATAAGGAGGCACAGTGTGGATATACTTTAAATATGTCCTGTCCCACCAGCAGGACAGACCTAACAGAGGTGGCAGCACAGTTTGAATACAGTGGAGAGTGTGGTGCTGGAAAGGCACAGCAGGTCAGGCAGCATCCGAGGAGCAGGAGGGTTGACTTTTGGGGCAAAAGTTCTTCATCAGGAATGAGGCTCTTTGCCTGAAACGTCGACTCTCCTACTCGTCAGGTGCTGCCTGATCTGCTGTATTTTTCCAGCATCATGCTCTCGACTCTAATCTTCAGCATCTATAGTCCTCACTTTCGCACTGTTTGAATACAATCAGGAGGAAATTGGCCTGGGAATCCTCAGCATTGACTTCAGACCCCATGAAGTCTCATGGTTTCCAATTAAACATGGACAAGGAAACTTCCTGCTGATTACCACGTATGGTCCTCCCTCAACTGATGAATTGATACTCCTCCAAGTTGAACAGTACTTGGAGCAAGCACTGAGAATGGCAAAGGGCACAAAATATACTCTGGGTGGGGACTTTCATGGTCAACCATCAAGAGTGACTCGGCAGCAGTGACACTGATTGAGCTGTTTAGGTCCTAAAGGATATAGCTGTTAGACTGAGTTTGCGGCAGGTGGTGAGAGAACCAACAAGAGGGTAAAACATATGTGACCTCATCCTAACCAATCGGCCAGCTGCAGATGCATCTGAATGTGACAGTATCAGTAAGAATGACCACTGCACAGTCCTTGTGGATACAAAGTCCAGTCTTCACATCGAGAATGACCTCCGTTGTGTTGTGCAACATTATCACTGTACTAAATGGGACAGACTTCGAACTAGCAACTCAAGACGGGGTATCTATGAGGCATTGTGAGCGATCAACAGGAGCAGAATTGTACGTCAGCGCAATTTGGAATGTCACGGTTTGGTATATCTCAAACGTAACCATTGCCATCAAGCCAGGGAATTAACCCTCGTTTACTGGATGTGCAGGAGGGCATGCCAGGAGCAGCAGCCAGCAAACCTGAAGATGAGGTGTCAACCTGGCGAAGCAAACAAACAGGGTGACTTGTATGTCAAGCAGCATAAGATAACGAAGATTGGTGGAGTTGTGGATAGTGAGGAGGGCTATTGTCGGCTGAAAAGGGACTTAGATATGATGCAGAGCTGGGCTGAGGAGTGGCAGATGGAGTTCAACCCTGTCAAGTGTGAGGTTGTCCATTTTGGAAGGACAAATAAGAATGCGGAATACAGGGTTAACGGTGGGGTTCTTAGTAAGGTGGAGGAGCAGAGGGACCTTGGGGGTCTATGTTCATAGCTCTTTGAAAGTTGCCACTCAGGTGGATAGAGCTTTAAGAAGGCCTATGGTATATTAGTGTTCATTAGCAGAGGGATTGAATTCAAGAGTCGTGAAGTGATGTTACAGCTGTACAGGACTTTGGTAAGGCCACATTTGGAGTACTGTGTGCAGTTCTGGTCGCCTCACTTCAGGAAAGATGTGGAAGCTTTGGAGAGGGTGAGGGGTGACTTGGTAGAGGTTTATAAGATGATCAGAGGAAGAGATAATCATTGGTGACCTTTAAGCGGCAATTGGATAGGTACATGGATAGGTGCTTAAGCTAGGACAAATGTTCGGCACAACATCGTGGGCCAAAGGGCCTGTTCTGTGCTGTATTGTTCTATGTTCTACGTTCAGCATAAGCAACAGGTGATAGAACTAAGCAATCCCAACGGATCAGATCTAAACTCTGCAACATCTAGTTGTGAATGTTGGTGAACAATTAAACAACTTATTGGAGGAGGATGCTCCACAAATATTCCCATCTTAAATGATGGAAGAGCCCAGCACATCAGTGCAAAAGATAAGGCTGAAGCTTTTGCAGCAGTCTTTAGCCAGAAATACCAAGTGGATGATCCACCTCGGCCTCGTCCAGTGGTCCCCAGCATTACAGATATCACTTCTCAGCCAATTTGATTCATTCCATGTAATATCAAGAAACGGTTGGAGACATTGGATACTGCAAGGTTACACACTGGTATCTACCTGACAATATGAAAAATTGCCCAATTATATGCTGTAATAAAAAGCAGGACAAATTCAACCCGGCCAATTACCAGCCCATCAGTCTACTCTTGATTATCGGTAAAGTAATGGAAAGTATCATCAACAGTGCTGTCAATGAGCACCTGCTGAGCAATAACCTGCTCAGCGATGCCCAGTTTGGGTTCTGCCAGGACCTCAATACAGCCTTTGTTCAAACATAGAAACACGAAAGCAGGAGGAGGCTCTTTGAACCTGCTCTGCCTATCATCACTATCATGGCTGATCGTCCAACTCAGTACCCTAATTCTGCTTTCTCCCCACAACCTGATGGGTGGCACGGTGGCGCAGTGGTTAGTACTACTGCGTCACAGCACCAGGGTCCCAGGTTCGATTCCAGCCTCTGGCGACTGCCTGTTTGGAGTTTGTACATTCTTCCGTGTCTGCATGGGTTTCCTCCGGCTGCTCCGGTTTCCTCCCACTGTCCAAAGATGTGCAGGTCAGGTGAATTAGCCATGTTAAATTGCCCATAGTGTTAGATGCATTAGTCAGAGGGAGAATGGGTCTGGGTGGGATGGAGATTGGTGGGGTGGTAGGTGAGGACCAGTGGGGACCAGTACTCTTCGGTGGGCTGAAGGGCCTGTTTCCACACTGTAGGTAATCTAAAATAAAACTTTTGATCCCATTCTCCCCAAGTGCTACCTCTCGCCGTGTCTTGAGTGCATTCAATGTTTTGACATCAACTACTTCCTGTGGTAATGAATTCCACAGGCTCACCATTCATTGGGTGAAGAAATGTCTCCTCATCTCTGTCCTAAATGGTCTATCTGGACCACAGAACTGAATTCCAGAGGTGAAGTGAGGGTGACCATCCTTGATCACAAGGCTGCATCCAACTGAGTGTGGCATCAAGGACCCCTAGCAAAACTGGAATCAATGGGTATCGGGGCAAACTCTCCGGTGGTTGGAGTGACACTTGACACATAGGAAGATGGTCTTGGTTGTTGGAGGTCAGTTATCTCAGCTCCAGGGTGTTCTTCAGGGTCGTATCCTAGGCCCAACTATCTTCAGCCTTTTCGTCAATGACCTTCCCTCCATTATAGGGACAATGTTCAGCACTATTTGCGACTCCTCAGATACTGAAACAGTCCGTGTTCAAATGCAACAAGCTCTGGACAATATCCAGGCTTAGACTGACAAGTGGCAAGTAACATTTGTGTTACACAAATGCCAGGCTATGACCATCGCCAATAACAGCCAATTGAACCACCACCCCATGACATTCAATGTGTTACCATCATTGAATCCCCCACTATCAACATTCTAGGTATTATCTTAGACCAGAAACTAAACTGGACTCACCACATAAACACAGTGATTACAAGACCAAGTCAGATACTAGGAATACTGTGGTGAATAACTCACCTCCTGACTCCCCAAAGCCTGTCCGCCATTTACAAGGCACAAGTCAGGAATGTGATAGAATATTCCCCACTTATTTGGATGAATGCAGTTGCAGCAACATTCAAAAATCTTGACAACATCCAGTACAAAGCAGCCTGCTTGATTGGCACTACAAGCATCCACACCCTCCATCACCGATGCTCAGTAGAATCAATGTGTACTATCTACAGATGCACTGCTGAAATTTACCAAAGATCCTCAGATATTACTGTCAGATAATACAGGGGGATATAGATACACTGGAGAGTTGGGCGGAAAAGTGGCAGATGGCTTTCAGTCCAGACAAATGCAAGGTATACATTTAGGCAAGTCTAATAATAGAGCGAATTATACAATGAATAGAAGAGCCTTGGGAAAAGTTGATGGGCAGAGAGATCTGGGAGTGCAGGTCCATTGTACCCTGAAGGTTGCTGCACAGGTGGATAGAGTGGTCAGGAAGGCATCTGGTATGCTTGCCTGCATCGGACGGGGTATTGTGTATGTTAACATTGTACAAGACATTGGTTTGGCCGCATTTAGAATATTGTGTACAGTTCTGGTCGCCACATTACCAAAAGGATGTGGACATTTGGAGAGGGTGCAGAGAAGGTTTACGAGGATGTTGCCTGGTATGGAAGGTGCTAACTATGAAGAGATGTTGAGTAGGTTAGGTTTATTTTCATGAGGAAAAAGGAGATTGAGGGGGGATGTGATTGAGGTTTACAACATCATGAAGGGTATAGACAGGGTGGATAGAGACAAGCTTTTTCCCAGGGTGAAGGATTCAATAACGAGAAGTCATGCTTTCAAGGTGAGAGGTGGAAAGTTTAAGGGGGATACACGTGGCTAGTACTTCACACTGAGGATGGTGGGTGTTTGGAACACATTGCCAGCAGAGGTGGTAGAGGCAAGCATGGTAGATTCATTTAAGATGCATCTGGACAGATGTATGTGTAGGTGGGGAGCAGAGGGATACAAATGCTTAGGAATTGACTGACAGGTTTAGACAGTACATTTGGATCGGCTCAGGCTTGGAGAATCGAAGGGACTGTATCTGGGTTGGAGATTTTCTTTGTTCTTTGTACCTTCCAAACCCAAAACCACTTCCATCTAGAAGGACAAGGGCAGCAGATATATGGGAACACTACCGCCTTCAAATTACCATCGAAGGCACTCACTGTCCTGACCTCAGAATATATCGCTGTTTCTTCACTGTCATTGGGTCAGAATTCTGGAATTCCCTCCCTAATGGTATTGTAGGTCAACTCGCAGCAGGTGAAGAAGGTAGTTCACCACGTTCTCAAGGGCAACTAAGGATGGGCAAAAAATGTTGGCCAGCCAGCGTTGCCCACATTGCACAATGAATAACAATAAAAAATAGAATCTCCCATTTGGAATAGGGCAGGGGAGAGGAATTTCTTCTTCAAGAGTCTTTGGTCTTTGGAATTCCTTTATAGGGAGGACATTGGAGGCTGGGTCAATGGTTCGGGTAGTATTTTGATTGATGAGTGAGTACAAGGTTATTGGGGACAGGCAGGAGTTAGGATTACGATCAGATTGGTTTGGTAGTGTTAAATGGTGGAGCAGGCCCTATCTGAGGTGGAGGCGGTCGAGAGCTTCAAGTTCCTGGGAGTAAACATCACCAATGATCTACCAGGGACCATCTATGATGACGCTACAGTCAAGAAACTGCACCAACACCTCTACTTCGTCAGAAGGCTTAAGGAAATTCAGCATGCCCACAATGACTCTTTGCAATTTTTATAGATGCACCATAGAAAGCATCCTATCCGGATGCTTCACAGCTTGGTATGGCAACTACTGTGTCCAAGTCCGCAAGATATTACATAGAATCGTGAATGCAGATCAATCCATCATAAAAATCAGCCTTCCTTCCGTTGACTTAGTCTATACTTCCTGCTGTTTCAGGAAAGCAACCAATATAATCAAAGACTCTTCACACCCTGGTTATATTCTCTTCCACCTTCTTCCATGAGCAGCAAAAGTTTGAAAACACGTACAATAGGTTTAAGAACAGTTTCTTCACTGCTATCAGACTTATGAATGGACCTCTCATATATTAGAGTTGATCTTTCTCTGCACCTTCTCTGTTGCTGTCACACTGTAATGCATTCTGTTCTATTACCCCGATGCACTTAGGTAAAGTATGATTTATCTGGTTAGCACGTAAAACAATACTTTTCATTGTATCTTGGTACATAAAATCCCTACAGTGTAGAAACAGGTTATTTGGCCTATTGAGTCCACACTGATCCTCTGAAGAGCATCCCACCCAGACCTATCCCTGTAACCCTACATTTCCCATAGCTTACCCACCCAAGGGGCAATTTAGCATGGCTCATCCATCTAACCTGCACATCTTTAGATTGTGGGAGGAATCTGGAGCAACCAGAGGAAATCCACACAAACTTAGGAAGAATGTGCAAACTCCATGGAAACAGTCACCCAAGGGTGGAATCGAGCCTGGGTCTCTGGTGCTGTGAGGCAGCAGTGCTAACAACTGAGCCACTGTGCTGTCCATGTGACGATAATAAATTAAACCAGCCTTGATTGGTCAATAGCCTTCTCCTGTGTATGATTTTTATATCTTAAATTTACAGTGAACTATTATGTCAAGAGATAGTGGTTTTCTGGGCTGTGTCCAGGACGGGTTGAGGCCACTGCCAGGGTGAATTGAGCGTGAATAGCTATGCTGGACGTTGTCCTGCTCATGAAAATTCTTGAATTTCTACTTCATATTGTTTGGTTGTCAGAAATTAAAACTAAGTAACAGTACAAAAGTTTCTGACCAACTTGGGTTCTGTGGATAATGGGTGCCAGAGATTAATACATTGTAGCTTAAAAATGTGTTGCTGGAAAAGCGCAGCAGGTCCGGCAGCATCAAAGGAGCAGGAGAATCGACGTTTCGGGCATAAGCCCTTCTTCAGGAATGAGGAGGGTGTGCCAAGCAGGCTAAGGTAAAAGGTAGGGAGGAGGGACTTAGGGGAGGGGCGTTGGGAATACGATAGGTGGAAGGAGGTCAAGGTGAGGGTGATAGGCCGGAGAGGGGGTGGGGGCGGAGAGGTCGGGAAGAAGATTGCAGGTCAAGAAGGCGGTGCTGAGTCTGTGGGTTGGGACTGCGATAAGGTGAGGGGAGGGGATATGAAAAAGGTGGAGAAATCTGTATTCATCCCTTGTTGTTGGAGGGTTCCTAGGCGGAAGATGAGGTGCACTTCTTCCAGGCGTCGTATTGCCATGGTCTGGCGATGGAGGAGGCCAAGGACCTGCATGTCCTTGGCGGAGTGGGAGGGAGAGATAAAATGTTCCGCCACGGGGCGGTTCGGTTGGTTTGTGCGGGTGTCCCAGAGATGTTCTCTGAAACGTTCTGCAAGTAGGCGGCCTGTCTCCTCAATGTAGAGGAGGCCACATCGGGTGCAGCGGATGCAGTAAATGATGTGTGTGGAGGTGCAGGTTAATTTGTGACGGTGGTAGAGGGTATGTCGGGTTCAAATACAACATCTACGTTTCTTTTCAACTTCTCAAACAACTTAAACATTTTAAAGTTTAACAAATAAGTACAAGGTAAATTTCACTCCATTATTTAACTCGGCTCTGAATTTACTCTGTGTTCCAGCATAAATAAATGGATTAGTACAGGAACTCAGAAACAAAAGCATATGCCCGCTTTCCTCCAGAGTAAAAGATGAATCACCATAATTGGAACGTGAGTAATAAGCAACTTTTGCAATTCGGACATAAAGGACTGTTATAAAATATACTGAATATAAAACTGCCTGAAATAGCAAAAACTGTCCTGGTGGCGATTGGAGGGCAGGGTTCAAGGGCGGAGGAGCGGGAAGTGGAGGAGATGCAGTGGAGAGCATCGTCAACCATGTCTGAGGGGAAATTGCGGTCTTTGAAGAAGGAGGCCATCTGGGTTGTTCGGTATTGGAATTGGTCCTCCTGGGAGCAGATGCGGCGAAGGCGAAGGAGTTGGGAATATGGGATGGCGTTTTTACAGGAGCGGGGTGGGAGGAGGTGTAATCTTGGTAGCTGTGGGTGTCAGTCGGTTTATAGTAAACGTCCGTGTTGATTCGGTCGTCCGAGATAGAAATGGAGAGGTCTAGGAAGGGGAGGGAGGAGTCTGAGACGGTCCAGGTAAATTTGAGGTCTGGGTGGAAGTGTTAGTAAAGTGGATGAACTGTTCAACCTCCTTGTGGGAGCACGAGGTAGCGCCGATACAGTCATCGATGTAGCGGAGGAAAAGGTGGGGGGTGGTGCCAGTGTAGCTGCGGAAGATGGACTGTTCCACATATCCTACGAAGAGGCAAGCATAGTTGAGGCCCATGCGGGTGCCCATGGCTACTCCTTTGGTTTGGAGGAAGTGGGAGGATTGGGAAGAGATGTTGTTCAGAGTGAGGACCAGTTCAGTCAGTCGAAGGAGGGTGTCAGTGGAAGGTTACTGGTTGGTTCGGCGGGAAAGGAAGAAGCGGAGGGCTTTGAGGCCTTTGTGATAGGGGATGGAGGTGTATAGGGACTGGATGTCCATGGTGAAGATAAGGCGTTGGGGGCCAGGGAAAATCATGGAGGAGGTGGAGGGCGTAGACCATCCATAACCTCAACACCTCAGGGGATCTCCCATCCACCGCCTCCAACTTCATAGTCCCACAACCCCGCACCGCCCGTTTCTACCTCCTGCCCAAAATCCACAAACCTGACTGCCCCGGC
>NC_057724.1:847493-848704 GCF_004010195.1 Chiloscyllium plagiosum
TGACTGTATCGGTGCTACCTTGTGCTCCCACGAGGAGGTTGAACAGTTCATCCACTTTACTAACACCTTCCACCCCGACCTCAAATTTACCTGGACCGTCTCAGACTCCTCCCTCCCCTTCCTAGACCTCTCCATTTCTATCTCGGACGACCGAATCAACACGGACGTTTACTATAAACCGACTGACTCCCACAGCTACCTAGATTACATCTCCTCCACCCTGCCCCCTGTAAAAACGCCATCTCATATTCCCAATTCCTTCGCCTTCGCCGCATCTGCTCCCAGGAGGATGAATGCATTCTAACATTGGTGCTGTTAAAATTAGTGATGTTGTCCCAAGCATTTGAGCACTCACAGCAATGTTATATTTCCTGTAATTTTGAGTTGGGGTTATTTGATTTTTTGATGCTAATAACAGTTGCTGCAGTTTAGTTCTTCACTGAGCCTTTTTGTAATCTCCCTCATTGAAAGGGTTAGAAAGTCCTTGGAGTGTCGATGCTGTAAAGTCGCTGAAAACGTTGCTTGACCGATCCGAGGCCCAAGTTATATCAGATTGGAATACAGTTATTACACTGGAAGCTGCTCAGAATACATTAAAATACACAGCGGTAAGGAGCACCTAGTTATCATCAGAAGTTTATAATGCACTGTGGCTACTTTGCTTAGTTACATTAATTCCTTAGTGTGAAAGGTTATTCCGTGAGTGTCAGTTCATCAAATTCAAGAATGTTTTACTCTGGATTGTTTCTTTCCTGAGGGAGTAAAGAGTAAGTAATCAATCTTGGAGATGCATGCTAATGGAGTTGCATGCTAATAGAGATGCAGTAAAGCATCTCCTAAGAATCCTAAAACTCGTGTTTTGCAAGATTACTCGATTGGTTATTAGTTTGGCCTATTAGCTCCGAAACAGAATATCACTGCTCAACCCTGGCTAGAACAGATCATTCAGTAACATGCTCGTTTAACTGTCTCTATCTCTTGTCCCTTCATTTTCCTGTTGTGTCAATCCTTCCCTACTCTGTTACTCCTTTGCATTCCTTTTCTACTGCACGTTTGTGCTCTCCCTGTTCACTCCCTTACATGCTTCTTCATTCCGGTTGCACACTCTCCTACCCCACCACTCCTCCTTTGCCTGCTGGCTATTTTCTTTCTCTCTACTCTACTTTCTGTCCCCACCTCTCTCCATTTACCACCACTCCCTCCACTCCCCC
>NC_057724.1:850068-868455 GCF_004010195.1 Chiloscyllium plagiosum
CCCTCATCCTCTTCCCACCTCTCACCATCTTCCCCACCCCCACCTACTGACGTCCCCTGCCTTCTTTGCCCCCCCTTTGCACCTTCCTTCCCCTCTGTGTTCCCCTCTTCTCCTCCACCCCCTTCCCTCCACCTCTATCTTCCCTCTACACCTTCTCCTTCCCCACCCCTTCCTTCCTCCACATCCTTCCATTCTCCGCATCCCAGATTCTACGAGATGATTTGACAAGCCATCAGCCTGAAATGGATAAGCTCACAGCTGAGACTCAAAGCATGGGGGAGGAGCTGATGTCTTCTCCGGACACGTATAACCTAGAATTGGACGCAATTCAAACACGGTGGAGAAGGCTGATGACAAAACTTCAGGGTGACTGTCAGATACTGGAAGACACTATATCCAAACTGCAGCAATTTCAGGTCAGTGAGACTGTACAAAATTAATGTTGAATAAGGTCTCAGTCTACGAAGGAGAAAGCGAGGACTGCAGATGCTCGAGATCAGAGTTGAGCGTGTGGTGCTGGAAAAGCATAGCAGGTAAGGCAGCATCCGAAAAGCAAGAGAATCGAGGTTTCGGGCATAATTCCTGATGAAGGGCTTATGCCCGAAACGTTGATTCTCCAGCTCCTTGGATGCTGCCTGAACTGCTGTGCTTTTCCAGCACCACACTCTTGACTCACTCTGCCAAGGACAAACAATAGGATGCGATTGTGCAAGATATAGCTTCTGATACTGCAGCATTCTCTCAGTGCTGAATGAAAGAATCAAGCCAATGCTTACAGTGTATGTTTACATTTTTAAACTGTTAGCTTGCTTCTGATGCAGTACAGGGGGAGTACAAGGCATTCTAAATGAGTCCCACGTTTCTGCCCCTGGTCTACATTTCTCCATACCTTTTCTATTCGTACAAACGTCTTCTAACTGTTGTAATTGTACCTGCATTTTTCACTTCCTCAGGAAGTTCATTACCCATGTGAACCACCCTCTGTGTAAAAAAAAAAAAAATTGCCTCTCACTTGTCACTTTCAGCCCAAGCCTGGATATTGTTGTGGTCTTGTTGCATTTGAACATGGACTACTTCAGTATCTAGGGAGTCATGAATGGTGCTGAACATTGTGCAACCCTTGGTGAACATTCCCACTTCTGACCTTGTGATGGAGGGGGTGTAAGAATCTGGTGTGACCACATTTCGAATATTGTGAGCAATTTTTGAGCCCCACATTTAAGGAAGGATGTGCTAGTGTTGGTAGGGACCCAGAGGAGCTTTACAAGAATGATTCCAGGGATGACGGGCTTGCCATACTATCTTATGAGGAGTGGTTCGGCACTTTTGAAAGATGAGCCGGGATCTCATTGAAACTTGTAGAACACTGAGGACCCTGGATAGATTGGATGTGGAGAAGATATTTCCATTAGTAGGAGAGACTAGGACCTGAGGGCACAGCCTCAGAGGGAATGGATGACCCTTTAGAATTGAGGTAAAGAGGAATTTCTTCAATCAGAGGGTTGTTAATCTGTGGAACTCATTGCCGCAGAGGGCTGTGGAGGCTCTTCAGAGAACCTTTCCTAACTTGATGGGCTAAATAGCCTCGATCTGCACTAAATGGATTCTGTGATTTTGATATCACTAAAACATTAGCGGAATGTTATGCTGATTTTTGAAACAAATTTGCACATGACTAATTTATTTTGGTTAGACGTTGAAAAATAACTAAGTTCAAATTTTTGTGATCATTTGGCCCACTCCTGAATTGTCTGCCAGTTTCACCACTTGTTTCCTGTATCTTTATTAATTTTGAATGGGTGTAAACTTGTGTACAAAATATTAAGGCTAGCAGGATCCAAAGTAACCATTGTTGAAGTTGTATGGTTCTTTAAAAAACATTTTAAAAGATTTTTCCATGCTAAAATTTGTGATTTATGTATGCAAATTTAAAAAGAAAAACTTAATTAGTTGCATTTTCTTAAAGTTTAGTGCACCATTGATGGTTTGACATAATTTTTTTTTTATAACACCAGTAAGATAAAGGGAGGCATAAAGAATATATATATTTTGTACTTCAGCCCGATTATTTATCCTGAGATTCTCTGGTTTCTGTCCTCTTTTATGTTCTAAGTACAATAGAGTGATTTCCTAGACAGCTGCTGTCATTGAGATTGATGAGAAAGTGAATTTCCATGTTCGATTACAAAAAATGTGATCCAAGAATTTCCTGACCATTAAGCAAGATTGGGGCAATTCAGAGAGATGACTAAAGGCAGAACTGAATAGATTACTTTTGCTCCATGTGATTTAATAAAAGCTTTCCAAAGCTCACTGTCAAGAGTCACGTGAGTTGTGGTTGCTTTAACATGGTATTGGAGAGGGGTATCTCTTTTTAGTCTCCCTTCAGGAGAGGAAAGAATTAGAGAAATAAGGAGAAAGAGAATCATTTTTTTTCTTCAGTTCCAGATTCAACATGTACATCCATGTTCCCTCTGAGTTTGCTGAAAACTCCCATCTGCCATATTAGGTGAAATGATAATTGAAACCCCAATCAAATGTATTTATTTTTGATCATTATTGAGACAATCATTTCTCATTCTTTTCAATGCAGAAACATGCAGATGCCGTGGAAACATGGGTAGATAATGCAGAGACCTTCTTGTCCAAGGAGACCATCACGTCAGGCAAAAAAGAGGAGTTCTGGCAGCAGGTGGAGCAGTGCATGGTATGAACAGATCTGCTGTCAGAAAAAAGGGCTTTTTAGGAAAATGTGGAGACGTTATGACACAGAAGTGTTCCATTTGGCCCAAGCTGTGTTGGTGTGAGGCTAGCCTCCCATTCTAGTCACCCTCATTCTGTTTCCAGATCCCTTCACATTTTCTTTCTCTTTTGTCCATATTTCCAACCTAATTATAAATGTTAAGCCAATTTCTTCCCCCACCATTAACCCTGCAGTGCATTTTACAACTACGTTATTGTGTGAGAGGATGTTTCTCCAGCCGTTTTCCTTGAAAATCTTTGCATTTAAAACGATGCAAAACTGCTCATTCCACAGTAAAAGCAAGTACTGTGGATATTAGAAAGCTGAAACAAATACACAATGTTGGAGAATCTTCAGAGGTCTGGCAGCATTTGTGGAGAGAGAGAAGCCGATTTAATGTTTCATGTCTGGTATGACTCCTTTTTAGAACTGCTCATTCCACATCACTAGTTTACTTATTCATCTTTCTGAAATATATGGTACACCAGCCTAATACAGAGGAACCTTGGTTATCCAAAGAACACGGGTGAGGAGTATTTCATTTGGTTAATCAATTCCTGGACAATGTAGTTTAGCTAAGCATGAAGACCTTGCGATCTTGCTGGATAATCCAAAGTCGGATAATCGAATGCCGGATCATCGAGGTTCCTCTGTATTGAGGTTTTTGTACTTTTTTTCCAAAGTTGAATCTTAAAGCTTATATTGTGGTCATTGGTCCAAAACTACGTGTTCACCTAGTATTTTGGCCTGCTCTGTTTAATTATTCATAACTGGATCCAGCAACCCATCCATTCGGTAGGCTAACTAGTAGCATGCTCCTCTATGCAGTTCAAACATTCTTTTCCCATTCCCGTATTTATTCCGTCTTTGTCCTAATTTGCAAGTGATGATCAAAATCTTCCAGATCAGCAATTTTGTTCCTATTAATTTCACTAATATGCAGTTTTCCACTTTCATTTCCTTCCTATGTCTAAATATGACTTGATGCTGAAATAGATGTATTCACCCCTGAAATGCCCAACATGCTGACATAAATTTATGTATGTGGTAGACCATTGGGAAAACATCCCTCCATAAGTGGAATAGGTGGAAATTTGATGAGCTGCATCTCCAATCACATACTTGTACTCTCCTACACAAAAGCAGTAATTGCTGGAAAGGCTTAGCAGGTGTGGCAGTATCTGTGGTGTGAAATCGATTAATGTTTTGGGTTGAGTGACCCTTTCTGAGAAGCCTATTCTGAGGAAGGGATACTTGATCTGAAATGTTAACTCTGATTTCTCTCGATTGATGCTGCCAGATCTGCTGAGCTTTCCCAGTGACTTCGGCTTTTGTTTCTGATTTACAGTATCTGTAGATCTTTCTATTTTTACCTTGTTTTCTCCTATGCTTGATGCTGATAGGCTCATTGTGAATCTATCAGCATTAAATGCACAAAAATGTTCAGATTATGATTGGAGGAACAATGGGTGGAATGAGTAAGGGAGGAAGAACAAGACATACATGAATGAGCCTCTGGGGATTCTGAGACCAGGGAGCCATTGCGGTTGCTGTGTGCCAGTAGAGGGTGGGGTTGGAAGTGGAGAAGGACCCTGCTAGGGATGGTGGGGACCAGGTGGGGAGTCTGCAATTGGTGTAGGGGCAAAGGGGAGGTTTGCAGGGAGGTTGAATAGTGAGAGGTCACCTGCACCGTCCAAGGAATTGTCCGATTGGGAAATGAGGCGATGAAGAAGAAACTGTAAGGTGATTAGATTGGGGGTGATGTGGAGGCTGTAAGTGGAATGGGGAAAAGGAGAAAGCTGCAGCAAGTCATGGAGAAGAGAACAAAGCTGCCGTGTTGGAGAGAGAGAGCAAGAAGACAAGGAGTGGAGAGAGAGGAGGAGACTGTAAAAGGGAGGTGAAGTGCTAAAGGAATATTTTTTGTCAGTATTCATGCTGAAAAAGATAATGTTGTTGAGGAGAATACTGAGATAAGGCTACTAGACTAGACAGGATTGAGGTTCACAAGGACGAGGTGTTAGCAATTCTGGAAAGTGTGAAAATAGATAAGTCCCCTGGGCCAGATGGGATTTATCCTAGGATTCTCTGGGAAGCCAGGGAGGAGATTGCAGAGCCGTTGGTTTTGATCTTTATGTCGTCATTGTCTACAGGAATAGTGTCAGAGGACTGGAGGATAGCAAGTGTTGTCCCATTGTTCAAAAAGGGGAGTAGAGACAACCCTGGTAATTATAGACCAGTGAGCCTTACTTCGGTTGTGGGTGAAGTGTTGGAAAAGGTTACGAGAGAGAGGATTTATAATCATCTCAAAAGGAATATTTTGATTAGGGATAGTCAACATGGTTTTCTGAAGGGTGGGTCGTGCCTCACAAACCTTATTGAGTTCTTTGAGATGGTGATCAAACAGGTGGATGAGGGTAAAGTGGTTCATGTGGTGTATATGGATTTCAGTAAGGCATTTGATTAAGTTCCCCATGGTAGACTATTGCTCAAAATATGGAGGTATGGGATTGAGAGTGATTTAGCAGTTTGGATCAGAAATTGACTAGCTGAAAGAAGGTAGAGGGTGGTGGCTGATGGGAAATGTTTATCCTGGAGTTCAGTTACTAGTGGTGTACTGCAAGAATCTGTTTTGCGGCCACTGCTGTTTGTCATTTTTATAAATGACCTGGATGAGGGCATAGAAGGATGGTTTAGTAAATTTGAGGATGACACTAAGGTTAGTGGAGTTGTGAATAGTGTTAAAGAATGTTGCAGGTTACAGAGGGACATAGATAAGCTGTAGAGTTGGGCTGAGAGGTGGCAAATGGAGTTTAATGCAGAAAAGTGTAAGGTGATTCACTTTGGAAGAGAACTGGGCTCATGGTAAAGATCTTGGTAGTGTAAATGAGCAGAGAGATCTGTGTCCATGTACATAGATCCCTTAAAGTTGCCACCCAGGTTAATAGGGTTGTTAGGAAGGCATACAGTGTTTTAGCTTTTATTGGTAGAGGGATTGAGAGCCACAAGGTCATGTTGCAGCTGTACAAAACTCTGGTACAGCCGCTCTTAGAGTATTGCATATAGTTCTGGACACCACGTTATAGGAAGCATGTGGGAGCTTTGAAAAAGGTTCAGTGGAGATTTAAGATGTTGCCTGGTATGGAGGGAAGGTCTTATGAGGAAAGGCTGGAGGAACTTGAGGCTGTTTTCGTTCGAGAGAAGAAGGTTAAGAGGTGACTTAATTGAGACATATAAGATAATCGGAGATTAGATAGGATGGATAGTGAGAGCCTTTTTCCTCGGACGGTGATGGCTAGCATGAGAGGGTGTAGCTTTAAATCGAGGATGATAGATATATGACAGATGTTAGAGGTAGGTTCTTCACTCAGAGAATGCCCTGCCTGCAACAATAGTAGATTCGCCAACTTTAAGGGCATTTAAATGGTCATTGAATAAAAATATGGATGAAAATGGAATAGTGTAGGATAGATAGGCTTCAGATTGGTTCCAAGGTCGGTGCAACATCGAGGGCCGAACTGCACTGTTCTATGTTCTAAAGGGTGGTGAGGTAAGGCTGGGTGTTGGAGTTGAGGAGAGGAGGGAAGCTGCAAGAGGGAGGGAGTGGAAGGCTGCAAAGGAGATAACTAGTTTTAAACCAATCAATAAAGAAATATTCAGCTAATTGTGAAAAATTATGTCAATTGTTCAATTTAAATGTGAAAATGTGAAGGGTACTTCCTACCTGACTCAAATCTTCCAGCTTTATGTACTGAACATTGGAAGGAAAAGCATCAGGTATTAGTATGACGATTTCTATGTGTAGCAGTGTGTTCATTATTTTTAAAAAAAACTTTGCTCCTTATTTGCATCTGTTAGGTTTTGCCAGTTTAAATACCGGGGTCTCAAGTAAATGAATGCATTCCTTGTGTGTTGTGGTTTTAATTTAATGGAAGGTTGGTAATTGTTCAGCACGTTGATGAATTTTCAAGGTTCTGCTTCCGAGAGAACAACTATCCCATATGGCAACTCAAACATGGAAAGTCTTGTTGCCATGTGACTGCATCACTTCATAAATGAGTTATGAGGAATGAAAATGTGAAAGGGGAAAATGAAGAAGTAACCCTGGAAAGAAATTGTTCTGTACCTATGTACACCTTAACTTATAAAAACAATTTCTGGCCTTCAATGATATTGACTTGTCTCAACTCATTCTTTTTCTAGATCAACCCTTTCTATAACTTCTATTCCCTCTGACCATCATTATGCTCTGTCACCTGTTTGTGGGATCTATAGAAGGTCAGGTCCCGGTACATTCAACCTTAGAATCTGCTAATTTAATATAGGGGCACTGCAGTGCCCATCAGCCTTAATTAACATTGTCCAGACATTGTAACTTAAGGAAGAAAGGATAGTTGTTAGAATCTGTAAGCATTGTAGAACTTGGTGCTTTAGATCAATTTTTCAATGGCATTATATTGCGTGACTGAGAGAATAATGATTACACACTTTGGCAAACAACCATTCTGTTATCTGTAATGATGCCGAATTACTCTTACTATTTTTAGAAAATCTTGCATAATTAAAGGTTGTTTATTCTTGGCTATAATTTATTGTCAACAAGCTGTTCTTTAGTTTAGAGATTAGGGTGTCCTATTGGTAAGCTTTATTTGAAGGACTTGTTGCAAAAATGTGAAAAAGCATAAAGAATTATTGTGTTACAGATACAACAGTTTTTTAAAGATATACATATTTATCTGAAAGAGGCAATAATTGCTCAATTAATTTTTTAACTGTTGATCTCTGTCTCTAAATATAGACATTTGTGAAAGAAATTCAGAATGTAGAGTCCAATTTGACATCAATGAATGAGATCCATGAATCATTGAAAAAGCAGCCAATGATAGCCATCTCCAATTCTGTGATATCTCGTATGGTTGATTGCCGCACACGATTTGAAAGTGTGAGCAACCAGGTAAGGGGTAAAATGTTCCATCGATTGTTAATTCATGGCTCTCCAGTATGTCAGGTGGTGTGAATAATGGTGGAACTTTCCTGCCAGAACAAAACTATTTGTTCCTTTTGTAGGACTTGAATCTGTGCGAGTAGTGTCCCTGTAAATGTCGAAAGCATACCCAAGAGTGAGCGAGTTTAATCCATGAGATCAGACCTTGTACTAATTTTATTTTCTGTAGTTTAGCCTTATGATTCTTCCTGACCAGTGTTTGTCATCTCCCATCCTGATTCTTACAATGTTATGGCTTATTTAGTACCAGCTACCAGCACCACCTCAGCCAGTATCCAAGGCCTATAACTCAATAGGCAGTGCTGTCACTTTCGAGGCTGAAGGTTTTTTCAAGGCCCAGCCAAGAGATCAAGAGATTTGAGCTCAGAGTATGTCTCACCTGTTGCCCCTCATGGAATAGTCTGCAATGCGGAGTGATGCCCCTGGCATAATGACCTTAATGTTGTGTAAAGTGTCAAGTAATCTGGTAACATCCCTTACCTTTTTCTGATTGTATTTCACTGAACTTTACATATATTTATTGTTGGGTATGAATGTCAAAACCTTCCCTGATTAAAGTATATTATCTATTAATTTATAATCTGGGTTGTGACAGATTTCAATGTTTTTCCGAAGCAATTATTTAATTCACCTCTTAATACAGTAATTTAGAGGGTTGATCATTTTTCTGATTTATTATGATTGCAGAGTTGGAGTGCAGTTACTAAAAGTTGCAAACTGCTGCATGTAGTCACAGGAAAATGTTTTTATGTTTTGGAGGATAAATGTGAGATGATGCATTTTGGAAGGTTAAGTACAAGTGGAAATTATATAGTGAATGGCAGAACCCTTAGGAGTATTGATATGCAGAGGGACCTGGCGTGCAGGCGCACAGATCATTAAAAGTGACAGCACAGAATAGATAAGATGGTAAAAAAGCCCTATGGCATGCTAGCCTTCATTGGAAGGTGCATTGAGAATAAGGAAAGGCAAGTTTTATAGAACTTTAGTTGGGCTACACTTGGAATATCGTGTTCAGTTCCGGTCATGACACTACCAGAAGGAAGTGGATGCTTTCAAGAGGGTACAGAAAAGGTTTACCAAGTTGTAGCCTGGTATGGGGAATTATAGTTACAGAGAAAGGTTGGATAGACTAGGTTTGTTTTCACTAGAATGCAGGAGGTTGAGAGGCAACGTGACAGAAATTTAGAAGATTGAGAGTGGCATGGATAGAATGGAAAGTATGAGGCTTTTTCTTGGGATGGAGGGGTTAATTACTAGGGAACACAGTTTCAATGTGTCGGGTGGGGGTGGGTCGGATTTGGAGGAGGAGGTAGGGAGTTTAAAAGAGATATACAAGACATGTTTTTCACACAAAACGTAGTGAGAGCCTGGAACGTGTTGCCATAGAAGGTGGTGGAAGCAGACACAATAGCAGCATTCAGGAAGCAGCTGGACAAATACGTGAATAGGAAGGGATTAGAGGGATACGGATCCTGTAAGAGAAGACCGTTTTAGTACAGAAGAGCAAACATGTTGGTGCAGGCTTGGAGGGCTGAAGAGCCTGTTCCTGTGCTGTATTGTTCTTTGTTTTTGTAGATTATGTCTCAGCAGGCAAGATTGTCTGAAGGCCATGAGAAGACATTGAACTTGAAGAAAGATCTTGTGGAAATGCGTGAGTGGACCATGCAAGCTGAAGAAGAATATTTAGAGAAAGACTTTGAATATAAGTCACCTGAAGAATTAGAGACTGCTTTAGAGGAGATGAAGGTAAAATATAATGCGTTGGTTCCAAGAATAATTAATATTGGACATTTCTGCATTGTAATTCCTTTAGTTCAGATTTGCTTTAATTAATGTCAGGAGCCTTACAGAGCAGCAAGGGAACAGGGTCAAACTCCTGCTGTTAACAAATATTGGGCTGTGCTGCAGGGCAAGTGCTGTTTCTGTCCCTCAATCAAAGCTATTGAGCCAGAATGTAATTTAATTCTGAAAGGTGCACACATAAGGACATGGGGGTTAAGAAAGGATTTTGCACCAAGGTTGAATGAGTAGCTTTTTCTCTTGCACAAATGACGACATTTCTTTTTCTCTCTCTTTCCCCCACACGCAGCGAGCAAAAGAGGAGGTGCTGCAGAAAGAAGTTAGAGTGAAGATTCTGAAAGACAATATAAATTCAGTTCTTAAGAAAATTCCACCCAGTGATCAGGAACAGATGTCCAGGGATCTTAATGCGATGATGGAGAATTACAAGAGGCTTTGTGACAGGATTGAACGAAAATATTTGACTTTAAAGGTGAGGGTAGTGATTATACTTGTGTTGAACAAAACATGTTCAAGAGATGCTATGTATTAGTGTAGTTTTATAGGATGAAAATCATTTTTTGTTGTTTATGGGTGCAGAGATACCCAAGGGCGGATGCTCCTAAAAAACAGTTTAAGCTGTCTGTGCATCCCCTTGGGTTGCATCACGTTAGTGATGGGCTGAAACTTGTTATCTCTGCCAATTGGCACTCATGAGATGTTGGAGCAAAGACTCTGAAGCGGAGGGAGCCACAAAACATATTTCCCAACATCACAGGTATGAGGAGAATGTTATTGTAATGTTTAAAGTTAATAATGTTGCTTTCCAAAGCTCTGAACTTGAGAAACTGGTGGCTATCAAATGTAACCCTGCTCATTTAAGCCTGTGTCTAGAAACATCTAAATGAAAATTTGCTACAGTTGAACTTTTTCACTGGGTTAGTGCAAGTAGCATTGATTTTGGTGTTGCTCGTACAACCAAGGAGTCCTGATGGCGGGTTATGCCTGAAATGTCGACTCTCCTGCTCCTCAGGTGCTGCCTGACCAGCTGTTCCAGTGCCACAATTTATCGACTCGTACAACCGAGGAGCATTACTGGTCACAGAAAAATGTAGCTTTGAATGCGCATGAAATTCCAGCACTGAAGTTGTTCCTTCCTTCAGTTGAGAACTGAATTTCCATCTGTTTAGATTTTTGCAGATGTCCATGAATAAATTGTGTGTAAACTGTAGAGATCTTCACCCTGGTAACATGGTCGCACGTTGGTAATGTCACTGGTCTAGTAATCCAGAGTGCTAGGTTAATGTTCTGGTGACAGAGAATGTCTTCAAGGCAGAGTTTGATAAATTCTTGATGTCACAAGGAATTAAGGGCTACGGGGAGAATGCGGGTAAGTGGAGTTGAAATGCCCATCAGCCATGATTAAATGGTGGAGTGGACTCGATGGGCCGAATGGACCATTACTCCTATGTCTAATGGTCTTATGGACATAGGTTTGAGCCCCATTGTGACAGCTGGTGGAATTTAAATTCAGTTAGTAATTCAGGAATTGTTTTATTTTAAAATAAAAATTCTCAGTAATGGAGAACATGACATTGCCATCAATTGTCTTAAAAATACTAATGGGTCACAGTGAACGTAGTTTGGCTAACTTGTGATTTGCAAGTAGTAGTTTGGCTGACTCTTAATTGCCCTCTGAAGTAGTTAATCAAGCCACTCATTCTATAATTTTTGTGAGGCAGCATGGTGGCTCAGTGGTGAGCACTGCTGCCTCACAACCCCAAAGACCTGGGTTTGATTCCAGCCTCGGGCAACTTTTTGTGTGGAGTTTGCACATTCTCCCTGTGTCTGCGTGGTCTTCCTCCAGGTGCTTCCGGTTTCCTCCCACAATCCAAAGATGTTAGGTGAATTGGCCATGTTAATTGCTCATAGTGTGGGTTATTGGTCCGGAGTAAATATAGGGTCGGGGAATGGGTTTGGGTGGGTTACTCTTTGGAGGGTCGGTGTGGACTTGTTGGGCCGAAGAGCCTCTTTTACCACTGTGGGGAATTAGAATCAGAATAGGTAAGAAATGTTGGCCTTGTTAGCGATGCTTAAATCCCATGAAAGAATTAGAAAAGAATTGCTGCATATTTAATAAGGATGAGCCAGTCAGTTCGGAATGAGGAGAAATTGAATTGAAGTGTGGATTTCTCTCTTGCTCATTGAAAACAATTCCAGAAACCCAGATTAGATAGAAACCAGCTGTAGGTTGTTTCTAGCAAAACAATACTTCAGAACTGCATTGCTAACATGAGAATTAGAAACATGTGTTATCCATTTGGCACTTTTAACCTGTTCTGCATTCAATCAGATCATTGCTAATTTCAGTTTTTAGTGTATAAAGATATCCGAAAATGAAAGGAATAGTTTTGGTGAAAGAATAAATGTTAAAATATTTATAAAGAATTTTAATCAGAACTACTTAAGGTTGTTGTGCACTGATATTAGTAATTTGAAGATGCATTAGCAGTGGTCTCTCAGTATTGACAGTAGATGATATAATTGATACATTAAAGTCTTTCAACCAGTCATGTACCAATGGGTGGGGACATAGATAGAGCAGTTAGACAAACTTTTTCCCAGAGCAGAAATGGCTGTCGCCAGGAGTCATAATTTTAAGGTGATTGGAGGGAGGTATCGGGAAAATGTTAGAGGTAGGTTCTTTATGCGGAGAGTGGTAGGTGCGTGGAATACACTGCCAATGATGGTAGTAGATTCAGAGACATTAGGGCCATTTAAGCAGAATGTACATGGGCAGAACTGTCAACTAGTTACCTGTTTGTATCTTTCTTCATGACTCAGTAGCTTCCCCTTCACTGCAGCCACTCCCAATACCAACTGAAGTTCACTTGCTTCAAGCACAAGCTATTCATTGTATCCTGGTTGTCAAAATATCCACTGTACTGACCACTGACCAACTGAAAATCTTTTTTTCCTAATGTAAGTAAAGTTCTCCACTTTTCTCTCTCTGCCACAGGAGGTATGGTCTTGCTGGTGTGAGTTGCTCCATTACTTGGACATAGAAAATAATTGGTTAAAGAATCTGGAGGAGATGTTGTACACCACAGAAAATATACCAAATGGTGCTGAAGCGGTCAGTGAGGCCCTTGAGGTAACATGCTTATTAAAACTTAAAGATGCAACTTGAAATATAGTTCTCTTAAATTAAATGTAAATATTTTCTGTATAGGCAAGTTGGATATTACAGAGGAACATAGAACAGTGCAGCACAGTACAGGCCCTTCAGCTCACGATGTTGTGCTGAGCATTTATCTTAATCTAAGATCAACCTAACCTACACACCCCTGAATTTACTGCCGTCCATGTGCTTGTCCAGCAGTCGTTTAAATGGCCCTAATGTCTCTGAATCTACGACCATCATTGGCATTGCATTCCACGCTCCCACCACTCTCTGCGTAAAGAATCTATCTCTGACATTTTCCCGATACCTCCCTCCAATCACCTTAAAATTATGACTCCTTGTGATAGCCATTTCTGCTCTGGTGAAAAGTTTGTCTAACTGCTCTATCTATGCCCCTCATTATCTTGTACACCTCTATCAAGTCACCTCTCCTCCTGCTCCTCTCCAGTGTGAAAAGCCCTAGCTCACTCAACCTCACTTCATAAGACAAGCCCTCCAATCCAGGGAACATCCTGGTAAATCTCCTCTGCACCCTCTCTAAAGCATCTACATTCTTCCTATAATGAGGCGTCCAGAACTGGACACAGTATTCCAAGTGTGGTCAAACCAGGGTTATAGAGCTGCAGCAAAACCTCTCAGCTCTTATGAAAGCCAAAACACCATATGCTTTCTTAACAACCCTATCAACTTGGTTGACGACTTTGAGGGATTTATGTACATGGACCTTAAGATCCCGCTGTTCCTCCACACTGCCAAGAATCCTGTATTCAGCATTCAAATTTGACCTTCCAAGACTAATTACTTTGCGTTTATCCAGGTTGAACTTCATCTGCCACTTCTCAGCCCAGCTCTGTATCTTTGAGGAGAAAGTGAGGACTGAGATGCTGGAGATCAGAGCTGAAAATGTGTTGCTGGAAAAGTGCAGCAGGTCAGGCAGCATCCAGGGAACAGGAGAATCGACGTTTCGGGCATAAGCCCTTCTTCCAGCAACACATTTTCAGCTCTGATCTCCAGCATCTGCAGTCCTCACTTTCTCCTCAAAGATTTCAACCTACTGCGAATCCTCTTACAAGGATGCCTTCCTTGAAGAAGCTCTCTTCCTCCTTCTACAAAGATTTCAGTGAGTCCCTCTCTCACTGCACCCCCCCAGGTCATCTCCTCTGCACAGAAGCTCTTCAGCCACATTCTCAAACAGACTCGCTACCACAGCCATATCTCCTTCCTCAGCACCTGCCTACGGAACCGACTTATCCCGCATGGACTCCGGACTACGTTCCGACCAACAAAACTTGGACCCAACCAGGACAACCAGTACCTACAACAAATCCGAAGCCTCCAGCAACAGACCTCCCTCCGGATCTTTCGCTCCACGCTTGCAGCCATGCGCCGCTACCTACATTCCCTACCCCAGCTCAGGACAACACTCTCACAGACCTGCAAAGGACCTCTACTGTTCTTCATCCACAGAAGGATCCATAAACTAAACAAACAGTTCTTCCTAGCCATATCGGAAATTAAAGACAGTAAGTACCAAAAACTTTCATGTACTTACCCCCACACTCCGGATTCCTCAACTGTTCCAGAATCTTCCATCGGCCTCCGAAATCAGTCTGGCGCCACGACACACGCGGCCGCTACATCGCCCACGGCAATAGCTGCCGCTGCCGCCGCCGATGACGTCACTTCCGCCCCCACTGACCTCGCAGCCTCCGCAATCGCCGCCCAGACAACCGCCTCCGCGATCGCCATGAAGACAATAAAAAAGTCCTCATTCCTGAAGAAGGGCTTATGTCCGAAATGTCGATTCTCCTGTTCCCTGGATGCTGCCTGACCTGCTGCGCTTTTCCAGCAACACATTTTCAGCTCAGCTCTGTATCTTGTCAATGTCTTGTTGTCGCCTGCAACGGCCCTTGACACTATCTGCAACACCATCAACCTTGGTGTCATCGGCAAACTTACTAACCCACCGTTTCACTTCTTCATCCAAGTCATTTATAAAAACTACAAAAAGTAGAGACCCAAGAACAGATCCCTTTGGGGCACCACTGGTCACCGACCTCCAGGCGGAATACTTTCCATCCACTGCCACTCACTGTCTTCTTTTGGCCAGTCAATTCAGTATTCAGACAGGCAAATTTATCTGTATCCCATATCTCATAATTTTTCTGAACGAACCTATCGTGGGGAACCTTAACAAATGCCTCATTGCAATCCATATACACCACATCCACTGTTCGACCTTCATCAACTTGTCTCATCACATCCTCAAAGAACTCAATAACACTTGTGAGGCGTGACCTGTCCCTCACAAAGCCTAACCATCTTTAATCAAACTATGTTTTTCCAATTTGTAATAAGTCCTATCTCTCAAAATCCTTTCCAGTACCTTGCTTACCACAGACATAAGACTGACTGGTCTGTAGTTCCCAGGGATTTCCCTATTCCCTTTCTTGAACAGAGGAACAATATTTGCCTCCCTCCAATCAGCCAGTACTACTCCCGTGTAGAGTGAGGATGCAAAGATCATCGCCAGCAGCACAGCAATCTCACTTCCTTGCTTCCCATAGTAACCTTGGATATATTTGGTCCTGCCCTGGGAATTATGTATCTTGATGCTTCCTAGAATTTCCAGCACATCCACTTGCTTAATATCAGTCTGTTCAAGCCTATTAACCTGGTCTATGGTGTTCTCACTATCAACAAGGGTCCCTTTCTGTCGTGAATACTGAAGCAAAAAACTCACTTAGGGCTTTCCCTACCGCTTCAGACTCCAGGCACTAGTTCCCTCCACTATTCCTGATCATCTCTACCCTTTCTCTGATCATTCTCTTATTCTTCACGTACATGTAGAACGCCTTTGGGTTTGCCATAATCCTTCCCACCAAGGCTTTTTCGTGCCTCCTCCTTGCTCTCCTTAGTTCATTTTTGAGTTCTTTCCTAGTTACCCTGTAATTCTCTAAGACTGTGCCAGATCCTTGCCTCCTCAACCCTTAAGTAAGCTTCCTCCTTCCTCTTGACGAGAAGCTTCTCTGCTCTTGTCATCCAAGGCTCCTTCACCTTACCGTTCCTTTCCTGTCTCAGTGGGACAAAGTTATCCAACACTTGTGATAAGTGCTCCTTAAACAGCTTCCACATTTCTGTTGTGAATTTCCTGTAGAACAATTGTTCCCTATTTATACTCTCCAGCTCCTGTCTAATAGCAGTATAATTTCCCCATCCCCAATTAAATACCTTCCCTTACTGTCTTTTCCTATCCCTCTCCATGGCTATGTTACCTTTTATTCTGTAACAGGATGAGGACATCACTGGCTGGGCAGCATTTATTGCCCATCCCTAATTGCCCAGAGGGCAGTTGAGAGTCAACCACTTTGCTGTGGATCTGGAATTGCATGTAGGCCAGACCAGGTAAAGATGGCGGATTCCTTCCCTAAAGGATGTTAGTGAACCAGATGGGCTTTTCTGACAATTGGCAATGGATTTGTAGTAGTCATTAGATTCTTAATTCCAGATATTTATTGAATTCAAATTCCACCATCTGCCATAGTGGGTTTTGAACCAGGGTCCCTGGAACATTACCTGGTCTCTGGATTAACAGTCCAGTGATAATACCACTAGATCCTCACCTCCTTGGACATATCTTACAAAATTGGCTCCATCCAGACCATCTGCACTAAGGAGGATCCAATCAATATTGGGGAAGATGAAGTCACCCATAACAATAACTCAGTTACATCTGCACTTTTCCAAGATCTGCTGTCCAATCTGCTCTTCCATCTCTCAGCTACTATTGGAGGGTCTATAGGAAGCACCCAATAAAGTGATTGCTCCTTTCCTGTGACTTCCACCCATACTGACTCAGCGGACAAACCCTTCTCAACAACCTTCTTTTCTGCAGCTGTGATGCCCTTCCTAATTAAGGGTAACTCATTTCAATTGCACAACAACTTTGACATTAGTAGAACAAAGATAATTTACAGCCCAGGAACAGGTCCTTTGGCCCTCCAAGCCTGAGCCTAACCAAATGTACTGTCTAAACCTGTCTGTCAATTCCGAAGCATCTGCATCCCTCTGCTCCCAACCTAATCATGCATCAGTTCAGATGCATCTTAAATGAATCTCTACCTCTACCACCTCTGCTGGCAACGTGTTCCAGATGCCCACCACCCTCTGTGTGAAGTACTTGCCACGTGTATCCCCCTTAAACTTTCCACCTCTCACCTTGAAAACGTGATTTCTCATTATGGAATCCTTCACCCTGGGAAAAAGCTTGTCTCTATCCACCCTGTCTATACCCTTCATGATGTTGTAAACCTCAATCACGTCCCCCCTCAATCTCCTTTTTTCTAATGAAAATAAACCTAACCTACTCAACATCTCTTCATAGCTAGCACCTTCCTTACCAGGTAACATCCTCGTAAACCTTCTCTGCACCCTCTCCAAAGTGTCCACATCTTTTTGGTAATGTGGCGACCAGAACTGTACACAGTATTCCAAATGCGGCCGAACCAACGTACTGTATAATTTTAACATGACTTGCCAGCTCTTATACTCAATACTCCATCCAATGAAGGCAAGCAAAATACATGTCTTCCTGACCACTCTATCCACCTGTGCAGCAACCTTCAGGGTACAATGGACCTGCTCTCCCAGATCTCTCTGTCCATCAACTTTTCCCAAGGCTCTTCCGTTCATTGTCTAATTCGCTCTATTATTAGTCTTGCCTAAATGCATCACTTCACATTTGTCTGGATTGAAGTCCATCTGCCACTTTTCCGCCCAACTCTCCAGTCTATGTATGTCCTCCTGTATTCTTTGACAGTCCCTTATGCTTTCTGCTACTCCACCAATCTTCTTGTCTTCTGCAAACTTGCTGATCATACCAACAGTGCCCTCTTCCAGATCACTTATGTATATTACAAATAACAGTGACCCCAATGCTGACCCCTGTGGAACACCACTGGTCACCTTTCTCCATTTCGAGAAACTCCCTTCAACTACTATTCTCTGTCTCCTGTTGCTCAACCAGTTCTTTATCCACCTAGCTAGAATACCCTGCACACCATGTAACTTCACTTTCTCCATTAGTCTACAATGGGGAACCTTATCAAACACCTTACTAAAGTCCATGTATATGACATAAACAGCCCTTCCTTCATCTATCAACTTGGTCACTTCCTCAAAGAACTCTATTAAGTTGGTAAGGCACGATCTCCCCAGCACAAAACCATGTTGCCTACCCCTGATAAGCCCATTCTTTTCTAAATACAAATTGATCCTACCCCTCAGTACCCTCTCCAGCAACTTTCCCACCACCGACCTCAGGCTCACAGGTCTGTAGTTACCCGGAATATCCCGGGATGGAGAGGGATAAGTGTGCACTGCAGGGCAAGAGTTATAGCTGGGGGCAGGGAAATTATGATGCAGTGAGGCACGACCTAGGATGCGTGGCTTGGAAAAGTAGGCTTCAAGGCATGGGCACAATTGATATGTGGAGCTTGTTCAAGGAGCAACTATTGAGTGTCCTTGATAAGTATGTACCTGTAAGGCAGGGAGGAAAGGGTTGTGTGAGGGGGCCGTGGTTTAATAAGGAATTGGAATCCCTTGTAAAATGGAAGAGGGCTGCCTATGTAAAGATGAGGCATGAAGGTTCAATTGGGGCGATTGAGAGTCATAAGG